>NW_025401068.1:966157-1066370 GCF_015345945.1 Tribolium madens | reverse complement strand
ACATAAAAATGTTTCTTCTAGAAAAATGCAAAATATTAATGATAAATCGAGCGAAAAAAAGTTTTGTGAGCTTTAGGAATTAAAGAATAAAGTCAACGGTTTAATTTTGTCGGTAGGTACTTGTAAGGTTAAAAGATAAAAAAGCTCTCATCAATCCAATGTAATAATTAAATCAATGTCAAATCCAAATAATAATAATAATTTATTTTTAAATTAAGTAAATAAGTATGTATACGTAATTAGGTATAAGTTCATAAATAATAATAAAGGGTGTTTGAAAATTGTAAAATATTTCAGGAGGTAATAGCATGAACAAAAACAAACAAAAAAGTCTTAATAAACATGGGTAACAGTTTCAAGATATTGAACATTATTTATTTTTTTAAACATTTATTTACAATCTGTTCAAACTAGTACAAATTTAAAAATTTTTCTCATTCTATATCTCGGAAACCGTTAGTTTGCGAACCCATGTTTATTAAGACTTTTTCGTTTATTTTACTAATACCACCTTAAATATTTTAAAATATTTTTTTAATACCCTTTATTTGCAGTCTTCCATTATTTTTTTTGATATATCAAAATGCTAAATTTCATAACAAACTATTCTAAATCTAATAAAGGATTTTTTTCTATAGCAGATGTTAAACTATTTCTTTATCAACTCTTTTGAATAGATAAAGTGGCACTTTAACCGCAAGGGTAGATAAAGTAACACTTTAACAGCAAGGGTAAATAAAATGATTTAACTTATTTTATTCTTCGACACTGTCAAAATTTACGGTTTTTCTCCCGTGTAAGGAAGTTTTGACAACTGTTTGGCATTTCTCAATAAGAAACGTCAGATTATTTTTAACAGATTTAAAGCAAGTTTAAGCCTTATTGAGTCTAATTCGAAGAATAAAATGTTGTATTCAACTCGTTTGAGTGTAAATCGGACGCTTTATTCCACCTTGTGAATGATAAACCACTCGATACACTCGTGGTTTAATAACCCACTCAGTGAAATAATCCGTCCGATTTACACTAAAACTCGTCGAATAAATAACTATTATTCATTTAAATTTACAAATTTTATTATCCACGAGGTGGAATAAAGCGTCCGATTTACACTCAAAGGAGTTGAATACAACATTTTATTCTTCGAATTAGACTCAACAAGGCTTCAACTTGCTTTAAATCTGTTAAAAATAATCTGACGTTTCGTATTGAGAAATGGCAAAAATTGTCATTTTTTTGAAATGTTATTTTTTTCTCTTAAACTCCCTTAAACTGTTAGTCCTGCTATAGAAAAAAATGTTGTATTATACACGACGATAAAGATTGTTTATCTACTCGTGAAATAAGTTCACTCGTGACTTCGTCAAACAATCGCTTTATCGTCTTGTATAATAAATAACTATTATAAAAAAAAATACGATCAGCAAAGATGATAAAACAAATCAATATTTTTTAATAACAAAAATATGTTTGCCTAACACCTATGATATCTTTGGTAAACTTCTTGCACACTTCACACATGAATTTTGAAGCAAGTATTTATAATATAATCTCCAATATTTTTAAAAGCGTTTTCTGTGGCAAACTTCCTTCGTTTACTCAGTAAAAGCTGTGACATTCTCGTTGGTTTGTTCTGAGAAATCTGAGAGGTCAGGTATTTTTTTTTTCAAAATACTCACAACAATTCATTTCATCGGTATGTAAACAATTGAGTCCTGATTTAGTCATCTCGTAAAAAGAAATTTCAAATCGTATTTAACCTTTAGCTGTACAAACAATTAAAGTAACGAATAAATGCCATTAATTTACTAGATATTTGTTAAACAACATTTTCTCTAAGGGACGTAGGCTCAGTTTATAGAAGCAATCAAACGTCAGATTAACTGATCACGATTGCGCATTAACTTTTAACAAGGGATTAATTTTTAATTCGTGTTTTACAATCCGACCCGTAATGTTCTTGTAATGCAATGGTTTATTACAAAGTTCAAGTTTCAAGTATTAAAAAATCAAACAAACTTGTAAAATCGGGAAATAAATTTCATCGTTGCAATGGCATTTTACGGTAGACAATTTAAATGTTATATAAGCCTTCGCTACAATTGTACTTAAAATTTGTGTAGTTAACCTCTGCAGCTAGTTTCTCAATATAAAAAGTAATAAATTAGAAATAAAAAAATTAAACTTACAGCATCCCTGAGATCATTCGCCACATTGATAAAACTGTTAATAAGATTTGGCTTCTGAAAGCTTCTACCAACTGCTTGATTGTATTCCATAATTTTACAGGCATAAAGTGTCTCTGCCACTCCTAGATTGGGCGTAATAGACATAGGCCTCTCCATAAAAACTGTTGAATACTTCCCGATTTCTATGAAAGCACCGGATGGCCCAACCATCGAATTTAAAATTTTTCGTTTTTCCTGCTTCCATTCTCCAGTTTGATGTTCCCAAGAGCAATCAGAAATTGTTTTCATACACTAAAACAAGTAACTATTACATGTAAACCCCTTAACGTCTACTTATTACTTACTTTATTAAAACCATTTTCAAAAACACTCAAAATACAGTTTTGAATTTCATTTTCCAGAATTCCAACTGCATTAACGTCCTCGACCGGTTCAATAGATTCAAATGTACGTTTTGTACTAATTGATTCCAATTTTTGTATTATTTTTGGTAAATCAACGCCTTTTGATCCTAACAATAAATTTCTAAAATTTATCACATTTACGGTATATTTAACAACACTAACTAAACCATAAACATACGCTTGAATGTCCTTTGCCCCAGTTTGGGCTACTTTTGAATATAAATCGTTAGAAGCTTCCAAGACTTGTCGAATGGATCTATCAACTTTTGGCAGTTCTTTACTTCCTTCAATATCAACAGTTATTTTTTCAGCCTCTTGAAGGAGGTCAGCAAAATCACCCATGTTGGTGGTTCTAAAAATTTTGTGAAAAATAAATACCCAAACGCCTAATTAGACATAAAAATATTTTGTAAAAGTGAGGTTAGAATTACAATATACCCGTCAAGAAAATATAAAGTTAGAGCATTTTTAAAGCAAGATGCAATTCATTGTTCAAAACTTACTTGGATGTGTTAACACACTCAATTTAGTACGTATTCTCATAAACTCTTGAAATCCTTTGAAAGAAATGCCGCTTATAATGGAATTAACGGATGAAAAACGATAAATGTGCAATGACTGCAATGTGCATAGGCAACCCAAAATACACGGTTTCAGTTTCAGAGCTTTTTGTTGAAGTACTGAAATATTATGTGCCTTTATTGGCACAGTTAGGTATTTTTGTTTTGTAGTTTATAACAAATGTGTTTTATTTATAAATTTAATTTCCTTACAAAATATTTTATTTTATAGATTAACTTTGTGATCGTTTTATAATAATAATCCTTGTAACATGAAATAATGTCGATATCGTGCTGAAAAGCACTTTGAAAAGCTGTTCCAGCTTTATCGATAATTCGTCCAGATTGCAAGGTAATGCGTGGGTGAAGCTTCACCTGACGCTTTTTCCAGTTGCGAGTTCGTCCTTTCTATTATTAACGTCGTGCATTGTTGTAACAGAGGTCGCGAAATTGAAATGTTTCGTTAATACAATAGCAAAAGATTCTTAAAATGTGTATTGTTTCTTTATCGATTACTTGTTAAACAAGATTTATAAATAGCAGAATAAGTTATATTGTGCTGTTAATAACTGTATACCTAACTATGGTGCGCACCTGTTATGGTATAAAATGGGGATGTAGACCTTTCATTAAGAATAACCAAGCGGAATTGCAGTGTAAAAGAGTTGTAAAAAGAAGTTGTACATCTACGGATTTTTCAGCACTAGGTAAACATCTAACATATTGTTGTGTATTATAAATTAATACGGTAAAGTTTATTTGATTTTTTAAGCTGTGTAAGTGAATCACCTAATCAAAAATTAACTTGGAACACAGAGTAGGTATGTGCTGCATAGGTCGCATTGTTACTTATGATTAATTGATAAACTGTACTTCATAAAAGAAATTTAAAAAAAAATAAACAAAAAATATTTCTCTAAAAAATACAACAAAATTGCTGATTTACATAATTAAAATAATATTGACTTCCATTCGAGGTCTGTTATTGGAAGTTGCTATTGCTAAGAGTACTGTGTATTTATAAGCTACTTCATATTTAGGAAGTCTCATTTTATTACTCCTTGTTGGTTGATGTAACTTTAATATGCAAACAGTCTTAATCTAAAAATGAAAACATAACTTAACTTAATACATTTCTTTCTTTCTTTCTTTATTTTTTCTCCACAAACAAACAGAAAATATTATGTTCTTTAAACTAAACCAGTATAATTATTTAATTTTAAAATACCAAAAAGTACCTTTTATAAACACAAGGTCTCCCACGTTTAATATATGTTATGTGCCAACGGATTTTTATGATATTCAAAATGTAAACAACTTAAAAAGTGGAGATTCAATTAGTATTAACAAAATTACTTCAAGATAAAATAAATAATTTTAACACATACTTTCTCAATTTAAAATTAAGCGAAACTACTATTATATGGTTAAGCACTAAAAATAGACCTCTACACAAAAAATTAACTACATCACTGGTCTGAATCAGCAGAAATACGTCGATTATGTTGTTAAAATTTTTAAATTTTTGAAAGAAGTTAACTCTAAAACGTCTTTAAGTAACATTTTGTACATACAACCTTGAAAACCTGTGGTAAATTAAGTTAGAACACCTTTAGAAGTTTTAGAACCATTGATGCCAATAGTGGTATGTATGATGTACACTCAGAAAAGTTGAAAATGACGTGTCCATAAACCGACCCTCATTATTTGGGTCCTCCTACCTAACCGCAGTTATAAATCATCTGCGAGAGGAAAGTAATAAAAATGCTTTTGCATTTAGCCTCAACATTTCTTTTTAGTAAATCTTGTCATGGGATTTTATTTCATTAATAATAATTATTATAATTAAGGGTGTGTAAAATATGTCATACGGTGTGTTATACTAAAACGAGCAAATTTGTAACTTTAAAACGTCATTATTCTGTCTCAGTGGAAAGAAAAGTAAATTTTCTCTTACTTTTGGGATTTTTTTCTGCTTTTTAAATTTTATCACAATGGCGGTTTTATTTTTTCGACAAAAATGTAACTTTGATAATTAATTAATTATTGTAACCGGTATTAGCGGCAAAACACTTTTAATTGGGATTCACTACTTCTACGAATCGTAAATTAGTTTTGAAATTCCTACTTCCCGTTCATTTATAAAAGTTGATAATGAATTAGAACTGTGGAAGGGTAAATTGTTGATATAATTTCGTTAGAATCCGTTTACAAATAACAGAGATACCTATTAGACCCAAAAGTTTTAGATAGGACACCCTGTAGAAATATTTATTTAATGTATACAGGGTGTGTCAGAACTCGCGTCCCAGAGAAAAATTTTATGTAAGATAAGTTACCAGGAACATGAAAAAAAAATCTAAATTTTGACATTTGACATTTTATATGTCTATTTAATGATACTGATGATCTTGTATAGGTATGTCTTTCTTTATAATTATCTAGTAAAGGTACAAAAATTTTGCCAATAAAAGCTCCAAATAACATTAAACAAAGTTACAATTTAGTATATAGGTTCCTTGTTTCCTTTTCCTCTCTTATAATTCTTATAACTTTATAGATAGCATTTGAACATTTTTGCCATGTTCCTGGTATTTTACCTTACAATGGCATTTTTCTCTGGGGCGTGAGTTCTGGCGCACCTGTATTACTTTGCTTTTAAAAACAACTGCTTAAAAATTTTTGCGATCTCAATGTTAATGGAAAGTGAACATAACCACATATCACATCAGTTATTAAGTTTTAATTTCGTCCCAAGCCCGGACCTGAAAACGTGTTAGGATGTTGTAGCTATAGCAACGCCGACTAGAACGCTGCTGAAAGATCAGTAAGCGCAGACATTTCAGCATCTACCGCGATCCTGAAAAGAACAGCCACGAGCTTTTTCGGTTATCGCGCTTATCGTAATAAATAATTTTTTTGTTACACAACGATAACAATGATTTTATTTCTTAGTGATAAAATAAACTTACAATTAAACAATTTAAAGCAACCTTGTTGACAGTAGTAGTGCATGATGGTTAGATTTAATAAAAAGGATCTGCCAGAAAAAGAAAAATTATTGAAAGGAATGGCAGATTTTGATGAGGACACGACGATTATTAAACCGATTACTAAGGGTGAGTGATCCGAATTTAAGTACATACATTTATATGAGAAACACAAATTACTAATGTGTTGAAGAGTTTTCATTCACTGCCATTTATTATTGCACAATTTAAAATTTTTAATAATTTTAATTATTTATTAAAATATTATTTACATGCCATTACAGTAAGTTTTGATGCAAAATTTTATAATTGGTGCAAGAGCCGGGAAAGTCCACTTTTTGAAATTGTTGGTAAAATGAAAAAAAACTTTTTATATGAAAACAATAAGTTTACAAAAGTGAAATATTCGACCAATTTTATGTAATATACGGTGAATAAAAAGTATGGAACCACACGTTTTTTGCTTAAGCTATTTATTTTTTGAAAAAACTAATTGATGAGTGATAAAGTACTATAAAAATGTGATGATTTAAGAAGAATAAAATTTTTCGAAATTTCCTTTTGTTATGAGTTCTACAAAAAAAAAATATTTTTTTAAATGACAACCCACTATAAAATCATTTTTCTCGTAAAAGCTATATTCTAAGCATTACAACTACATATTTGCTTTATATTTAATTTTTTCAAATAAAAATTTTCACATAAATTGCAATCGCATAACTCAAAAACAAAACAAAATTTCGTTCTGAAAATACGATCACTTTTTTAATATTACTTTAATTTATATTAATTATTATTTTTTGGAGGCAAATGATTAAAAATAAAACCGGTTGGTTCCATACTTTATATTCACCCTGTATATGTAGATCACTTTGTATTACAGTCAATGATATATTTTCAAAATTATTTGAAATTTTTTTGTGAAAAATAGACTTGCCCGGTTCTTGCATCAAGGTCTTCAATTATTATGGTTAAGTCTGAATTTAGATTTACCGGTTTAGTAATATACGAGTACATCGCTACAAATAACCTGCCAACCACTTTGAAGTTTTAAATGGTTAATAAAGTTTGACGTAACTAGGTATAATATCTAAAAGCATGTTTAAATATTGTCAAACGTCATACATATGAACGTCATTGACGTTTTACTTATTGATTTGAAAGTTTTTTTTTTAACATTACGCATGCATGCTTTAATCTCCTTTACTAATTAAACATGAATTAATATTAAATTTATATTTTTGAAAAGCTAAATCTCTTTAAGGAAAAGTAGTAAGTACAAAATTTTTTTTTCAACTAATTCAGTACAGTTACTGTTACGGAATTAAAATTTCGGGCAGTATTTTTCTGTCACTTCAAAAAGTTCACTGTAAACCTTTTACTGTCATCATGACATTCATGACTGACATTTGACAATTAAACTTTTCTGTCAGTGACGCTATTTTTTAAGTCAAAATGACATAAACATTACAAGAGTAAAAAATGAGGTTATTAATGTAAAGGTTATTTTAGAGTTTACATTGTGAAAATGACAATATTGCCCGAAATTTTAATTCCGCAACTGTACAACATATTTATAGTTTTAAAAACCAACCCAACGATGGTTTTCTTTTAAATTACGACGTTGATGCCTATCACAAAACAAAAATTTATATTACTATTGGAGACAATGGGCCGTTTGAATAAAGTTGATGTATTTACTTAAAGCATGTGTATAAAGTAAAAGCAAATAATTGAAGTAAAAAGTAAAAGCATTTGATAAGTATGAATAAGCTCTTGCTTTTACTTCGAAGTAAATGTTTTAATTTTCGAAGAATATGCTCTAAAAATAAATCAACCTAGTAGGCTCTAGTAAGATAGGATTTTTTGGTGTGCGAAAAGGAGTTATAAGCCAAGGTACTAAGCCATATCCACTATCTCCTAACAAAATGGCGTTATAGTTTTTTCTACTAAAAAGTTCTCGAATTTGTGAATTTCTCCATATTCGGGAATTATAAACTAAACCTGGCCATAAAGCATCAATACTAGTAAACATTTCCTTGGCATCACGTGTTGAGTGCACATTTAAACTATAAACTATAATAAAGTTTTTCCTATTTATGTGTTCATTCGCATCTAAAGAAGGTCTCAAAATTCGGACGTGTGTACAATGTAGCTCCAATTGCAGTTGAGAAGTGATGTTTGGTATGCCATTGTTGTTAAATCTCATTAATAGAAATATTTCTCAAAAGAAAATGAATCAATTCTCTCATCAGCTTTTTCTAAAATCCTATTCATCACTTCAGATATAGTTTTAGAAACTGTGCTTTGATGAACTGCCAGTTCTTCTCCAATTCCTGTTTGGAATCCAGGATCTGCCAAGTACCGGACGAATATTCTCATTTTTTGTTCGTATGACAGGACACCTCTTCGCGTTTCGTTGTTCTCAGACAAAAAATACCTATCCAAAGCATGAAGATTTTCTCGTTCAAACCGATATAAGGTTTTGATATCTTTCCCCAAGGGTTCGCGGCGTTATTTGTACGTTTTTCTTACCCTTAGTTGCACAACATCCACTATCGTTACGACTTTGATGTGTTACTTCTAAAGTAAAAAAAAGTGATGCTCGTACTAATTAGGATCAACAATTTTGAAATAAATCCTCAATGAAAAAAGCATTTACTTTGTTTTATTCATTTTGTTTTGACTAGTTTTGAGTAAAACCTCGACGCTGAAGCAAATACTCGCCCAAGATGCTTTTACTTTTAGTAAAAGCTTATACTTACTTACATTTTTATTCATACATTTTAGAGCATTTACTTGCAAAATTTGAAGTAAAAGCATTTACTCAATTTTATTCATACGGCCTATTAAAATACCTTGGTCATTAAGATTTTTTTTAATTGCATTTAATACCTATTTACAGGACAGTGGCGTAACTAGAAAATTTGGGCCCCCCCGCGAAAGACGACTGTGGTGCCCCTCTCTTCTCCGGTTCGGGAGTTAAATAGAGTAAAAGAGCAGTTATGTCTCTAGTAGTCTCTAGTATTAAAAATTGTGCAAATACGAATACGAATATACAAATTTTTCACAAGTGATGCCAAACGACGAACTTCTTCTTCTCTTATTCTTTTCGTATTCTTTAAGCACTACCATTAAGTGCTTTTGCTTTTTTCATATTTTTTTAGATTAATTTTGACGTCATAAAAATACATGTTTACTCTTGTCATGTTTATGTCATTTTGACTAATTTTCAAAAACAGTGATTTGTGGCATAATAACGGGTAGGCGATCAAAATGATGATTTTTTTTTTCGGCAATCTGTCTCTGAGACATTCCTTTTTCAGTGAATCTTATCACCCTTATACTTTATTGAAAAGAGTAACTCTATTTTTGGTTTTGCGAAAAATTCAAACTGACTGCGTCACCGACAGAAAAGTTTATAATAGTCAATGAACATTTTACAGTGACAGAAAAATACTGCCCGAAATTTTAATTCCGCAACTGTATAAAAGATAAGACTTACTGACTTACTTAAAATCTTAAACAAGTAGTTTTCACAGATTACATCACGATCAGAAGTGCTTGTTCGAACTTAAAATTGACGCGGGAAATAGCATTATTAACAGCTGATAATATGGTGCGAACTGAAATACAACACAAAACAATTTCTTTCCAGTTCCTCGAAATGTTTTGTCTTTCTTTGCGTTCGGCCTCGGCGTATCGCGCCTGGCTCTACACTGAAAACGCTCGAAGAAGAGAAAATTCTGCAGTTTTTTATTTTTTATTTTATTGGCCTATAATAATTCATGTACTCGCTCTAAATTTTTTTAAACTATTACTATTATTAATATTATTTTTAATTTGGAAAGGGCCTTTTATCCCAAGGGCCCCCCCGCGGCCGCGGGCTTTGGCGGGTGGGTAGTTACGCCACTGTTACAGGATATTAGTCGATTTTTAATGTTCCGTCTATTTTAAGTTGTTAGCAAGAACAGACCAATCGTAACCTGAGCAATTTTTGTCACTGAACAATTTTTTCCCGTGATTTCATGTAACAAGTTCAGCTTCTATAAATTATAAAGCATATTTGACATTGCTCTATTATTAAATAGAATTTTATTAAAAAACATAAAAACGAATAAATTTGACCTATGTCTTTAAGTTTAAGTTGGCGATATCAAATTGTGTCAGTAAAAGTGTGACGTATGAATTTAACAGTTTATCTCACCAACTTAAATTTAAAGTCATAGGACACTTTGATTGGAAATATATTTGAAAGCATGGTACATTTACTTTTGAAGTTTGTTCGAATTGCGATTAAAGTTTTTATTTATTGGTTTAGAGGATTATCGATTATTGATTTTCGTGGAGCGATCGTTTAAATCTAGTAAATATTTGGCTTTGTTGTTTTATAAATGGTCGACTAAAATCACAGAACAAAACCATCTTCTCTCTTAAAATATTTTAAGACCTTGATACAAAAATAAATAAATAAATCTTGATAGTACTCTAAAGTTTTTGTGTTTTTGCAGCTGAAAGTATTTATTGAACGATATAATTAACTCCGATTATTTACTCTTTATACAATTAAATCAATTCCGCAACTACTTTGTTATTATACAACGTTATTTGAGGTTAACTCGTGACAACCAATCCCAAAAGTCTGTGAAAACCAACGCACTGTCGGGGCAGGTTGCCAAAAAAAAATTCTTATATAATTTTTTTTTTCTGAACAATCATTTATTCGTATGATCTTAAAACTATAGGAACACATAGCCAAAAATACATACTGTGTCAATTTTAAAACTTGCAATCGGCAATTTCTCTCAACTGAAAAAGTTATTAATAATCACTCAAAACCGTTTTGGTGTTTCCTAGGGGGAATTAAAATGACATGATAAGTGACACACCTCCATCCACCCTTGAATATAGTAAAAAAAAATGAAAATTTAACGTCTTCGTTTTTGAATAATTGGAAAAATAACTTTACCAAATAGGCTGTTGTATGACATTTTTGAAAAGCGCTTATTATGGGCTTTCCAACGATGTATCGCAAGTAGGGTCGTGTCATTTAAAATTTTCAACTTAAGGTGGCTGTGGCTTGAAGGGTGGGTGGAGGAGCGTCACTTACCATGCCATTTTGATTCCCCCTAAAAACTACCGAAACGGTTTTGAGTGATTCTCAATAACTTTTTTAGTTCTAGAGATATTGGCGATTGCAAGTTTTAAAATGACACCCTGTATAAAAAAAATATTCTAATGATAGAAGCAAAAATTGTGACAACCTGCCTCTTTCTCCTTTACTTATTCTAATTTCATTATTAGTGTGTTTTATAAAAAAAAAAAAATTTTGTTTGTTTGATAAGTAGGTAATAAAGTAATGTTTTACGTCGATTAGAAATCTTGCCCCAACTTTAAAAATGTAAATTTCATTTATGATAAAACAAGATAAAATAAATGAGAATCCGATCCTAGGCAATGTATCAAACCTCTAGTGTCAACAGCGGTCGTGAGCAGAGTTTATGACAAATACTATACATTTTGAATAAAAACACAAGCTTGATGGAGTTTTTTTTTGTGAAAGAAAATTAACGCTTCCACTATGATAGAAAATAAGTGCTTCAAATTCAATTCTAAGCAAAAATAAACCACACATTTTCTCAAAAATTAGTAATTTTGAAGCATTGTATGTATAAAAAAAAACCCTTGGCGTTAAATTTTGATTAATTAAGGAAAAATAAAATCGAAGAATACAAGTAAATATTATAAAAAACGCCCCGAGCTATAATTTTGTGACTTTTAATAATAACGTTACAATACTTCTTTGATTAAAATTGAAAAGTTTTTTGTTATCACTCGTTTGCTTGACTTAGATAAAATGAATAAAATTGTTCTATTCTTTCCACAGCTTACTTTATTTAATTTAAATTTTAGATTACCTAAAATCAAAAGATGGTGGTAAACAATAGCAAATGAGCTTGTTGAAAGACAATAATTTAATGAGGAATTCAAAAATAATAAAATATACAGGTTGTTACATTTCAAAGACTGAAATTGACGTCACTTTCGGTGAAACAGGATGCAGCATTGATTGAGCATCTATGCCGAATAATAGATAACAACAAATTGTTCAACTTTGTCCTAAGAAGTATTGTCATATCCTTGAAAGTAAAGGAGTTATGACTTGGGGCGTTTTTTGTAATCCAACGTGTATAATTAAGAATTGAACAAAATCTTCTTCTTTGAAAAAATTACCCTACGATTTTTGTCATAATTTTAGATTAAACTGAAAAGGGTAGTTTTGGGAGTGAGGATAGAACTTTGAATCAAGTTTTAATGGTATAAATATATCTTGTATTTATATGTCAATATACAAAATAGTAACTGTAAAAGCCAATATACGAATGCTATTTATACACTCATCATCCATGATAGTTTCCCTGGTGCTTGGAGCCGGGTTGTCGTGTCCCTTTAGATCACGAGATACACTGAATTTATTTAAATAAAAATGGATATTTCGAATATGTAAGTCACCATTGTACGTCTATTGTATTTATCCATCAGTTACGTATATTATTTTAAACCTTTAATTGCATTTATAGAGTTAATCCAAATATTTATTTTAAAGAAATCTATTTCAAATTATTGCAGCCATTGAACACGAGGATTTTATAAATCAGTGTTAATGGATACAATAGTTATTTATGTTATGTTTGACAATGAATAAAATAATGCACTCGAATTTTTATTTGTTTATTTCATTTTATATCAGTCCATGAATTTCAGTCTGATATCATTTACATCAAGCTCATTCTTTTTATATAAAATATTGAATTCTTTCCAAAAATTAAAGTTAATCCAAAAATATATCATTTCCATTTGTAAATATTATAGAAAACACTCATCGCAGATTACTATTTGTTGAATGTTTTATTATTTCAATACAACTGATGACGTCGGTCTTCATTCGTTGAATCACTTATTACGCAAATTCGCGGGGAAGAATTGTTGAACGAATTTCCATGGATTAAGAAAAATCCACACTAATTTTAACATTTTGTAAATTAAGCTAGATTTCAGTGACCTATTTTCATTTTCTTCGGCTTTTGGTAGAAAATGCCACATTGTAGGTTTCTGTGGTGGTGCTAGAGAATTTCTAAGATCAATAGAGCAACATTGAAACTTCACGTGCGCTGAATAATGAACTTTTGACATTAAATCTTTTTATTGATTCCTTGGTCAACTGTAGCTTCCAGCCCCCTCTAATGGACGTTTGGTACATTTAACTTTTTATTTTTACGTGGTTTTAGGCATACATTTATCAGTTTAATGTAAAATTAAAAATTTCGATCAACAAAGGGTCAAAAGCTGCGACAAAACAACAAATCTTATAATAATCTTTACAATTTAGAATACATACAGGGCTTTCATTTCAAAAGGATCCAGTCTCAATAAGTTTTGACATTGAGTAAATGTATTTTTAAGCAAAAACAGGTCGATTAGGATCCCGAGGGGGAAGCTGAAAACGAACATTAGTTACATTTTAAGTTTCATCCCCTAGTTGCTAGCCACCCCTACTTTAAAATTTGAAATGGCACCCTTTACTTTTTAGAACGTTTTCGGAATGAGAAAAAATCGGCGTCTCTACATGTCAAAGAAATTTTTTTTTGTCGATTTGTTTTTTAGTTAGGGGTGGTTTAATTTTTGAAATTGCTAGTCCTAGTAGCTTTTAATTGAACTCAATTTAATTTAAATAAAAAATATGTCGATTTGGATTGTGATGGGAGAATTCAAAACCAACATTAAATACGTTTTAGGTTTCATCCCCTAGTTAGTAATCACTCTTACTTTAAAATTTTAAAGAGCCCCTCCACCTTTTTGAAACATTTTTGGAAGGGGTGGAAAAAAGCTTATCTAATCGTAAATGAAAAAAAATATGTTGTCGATTCGTTTTTGAGTTAGGGGTAGTTTTATTTTAGAAATTTTCATCAGTCCTACTACACTTTAACTTTGATTTTGATTATGTGTCATCTACTACATTTTATTAAGAAGGCGGTGGTGTCAACAATTCAGCGAAAATTTACCATTTGACAGTTCAGTTAAATAAAAAATTACTTTTATTTAAATTAAATTGAGTTGAATCAAAGGCTTCTAAGACTAAACATTTCAAAAATTAAACCACCCTTAACTAAAAAACGAATCGACAAAAAAAATTTTTCTTTGACAGATACGCTCATTTATTCCCTTGCTGAAAATGTTTCATAAAGTAGGGGGTGTCATTTAAAATTGTAAAGTAGGGGTAGCTAGCGACTAGAGGATGAAACCTAAAACGTATTTAATGTTGGTTTTAAACTCTCCCATCGCAACCCAAATCGACATATTTTTTATTTAAATAAAATTAAGTTCAATCAAAGGCTACTAGGACTAAAAATTTCAAAAATTAAACCACCCCTAACTAAAAAACAAATCGACAAAAAAAATTTCTTTGACATTTAGAGACGCTGATTTTTTTCTCTTTCCGAAAATGTTCTAAAATGTAGGGGGTGCCATTTAAAATTTTAAAGTAGGGGTGGCTAGCGACTAGGGGATGAAACTTAAAATGTAACTAATGTTGGTTTTCAACTTCCCCCTCGAGATCCTGTTTTTGCTTGAAAATCCATTTACTCAATGTCAAAAGTTATTGAGACTGGATCCTTTTGAAATGAAAGCCCTGTATATTTAAATTATAGGGTAAGGAAAGTAAAAAAGCCTATTAGAGGTTTTGTATAAAAAAATAGTAGATATGTAGAAGATTTTATTAAAAAATAATTACAATTTTATATTGTTTCAATGTAGGTATGTACTCCATTATATTAATTATATTAATTTTGAAGTTTTAACTTTCTAAGAATTCATGTAAATATGAGATACAAAGCGATGAGATACATGGTGTCCCAGCGAGTTGAAAAACTCCATTAGTGACCCTTAAATGGTAAAATTAAAAAATATATATAGGACATTGATGGATACTAATCTAGTTCATCGCCTAAAATTAGTTTCACCTATACAGCGTGTCTCAAAAATAAGTTACAATACAAACCTGTGTTTTTTTAAATGAAACACCATATGTTTCTTAGCGTTTTTGGATGTAGATTTTTATGACAATGTTTTTAAAAATGAGACGGATATTGACGAAAACATGAACTTTTTAAAAATTTATTACACGAAAATTAAGACATCTAGAAATATTTGTTTACTACCGCAAAGAAGAAGGTATAAGCTATAAGGTTGTAACATTTTTTTAGTGTGTTGCATTTGGAAAGATAAAAGAATGAAGGCGTTTGTTAAATGTTCGTTAACTTAAAAAAATTAAATTATTTATTGTTTTTGTATTTAAAAAATTATTAAATTGTCTTTCTAAAATTATTTACTTTTAGGTGTTTATAATCAATAACTAAAAAGATATTTAACGTTAAACATTAAAAAAAAATAATTACTATTGTTTAAGTAGCCAAAAAAGTGCACAGTTGCACAAGAGATGGAAGAAATATAACTTAATAATCACATTTATGTTAAACTGGATTTTGAATTCATGATTCTTTATTTTTACAATAAAATGATTCGAATTTCAGTATTTATGTCGACTTTTACAATCTCCGTATAAATCAACGGATAAGTTATCCGAGATGGCATTACTATGGTTGTCATAGTATCAACAATGATCATATATACAGTGCGATCAAAAAGTCTTTCTATCAAGTAGGCATCTTAGTTAAGGACGTATTTTGCATGGCAATTCGTATGTTATCTAGATATCAAAAAATTATTTTATAAAAATTAAATCATTGAGCTAATTAAATTGAATTATTTTATGAAACGTCTCAAAACATCTTAAAACGAGATTTCGTTGGTGTTTATTCATAAAAAACGCTTACCACGGTTTCCTGTCATAATGTACATAAAAATTATTTTGACATCATTTGTCATTGTGACATTTTATCTTTCACAGACATACGTTTTAAATTTCTACGCTTGCTTGATAGAAAGACTTTTTGATCGCACTGTAGATAGGCATTGTTGCTACAATTAATACTGAATGTTAAATGTCTTTTTATTATCAATTCTAGACATTAAAAGTTTATTTCTTTAGATAGACAATTTATCAATCTATTAGATGCAAAAATAGAAAATAGGGTGTTCCATTTAATTTTTTTAAGTTATTTAACTTTTGACAAACTTCCTAATTTTTTACTCTTCACAAATGCAAAACTCCAAAAAATTGTTACAGCCTTAATTTCTGTACTTTCTTGTTTACAAAAGTATTAAAAAAATGTTCCAGCTGTCTTAGTTTTTGTGTAATAGATTTTTAAAAAGTGCATATTTTCGTCAAAAAAACGTCTTATTTCTAAACTAAGCAAAATCAACTAATAAAAGATTAGCGTAAATACATTGTTTCAAAAGGCTACATCCAAAAATGACAAGAAACTTACGGTGTTTTATTTAAAAAAACACAAGTTTGTATCTATCGTAACTTATTTTTGGGACATGCTGTATGGTTGAAAATAATTTTAGGTGATGCACTAGATTAGTATCTATCAATGTCCCGTATAATTTTTTTAAAATTTTACCATTTAAAAGTCACTAATGTACTTTTTCAACTCGCTGGGTCAACTTGTATGTATATAGAATTATAAAAAAGTATGGAACTAAGCGTTATTTGCTTAAACTAAAACTTCTTGAAAAAACAAATTGATGATTGATAAAGTACAATTAAAATTGTTTCGGATTTTTTTTGAAATTCTTTGAATTTTGAATTTGAGATGTAAAATTGGTTCATTTTTTTTACCTATATGACTACCCATAAGTACTATTATGGTATATTAAAATTCGAGTTGCAGAAGGCATCTATTCAATAAAGAAGAGTTTGAAACACCGCAGCGGCGAGTTGGGAAACAAACGATTGCTTCAGTACTCTTTTTTTTCTATTTTGCGCTTTTTTTATTTTTTTTTTTAGCAGAGTGTTATTCACAAAGGCATTGAATATTTTAACTCAAACTGATATTTGTCATTGTGCGTAATTTGGAAATGAATTGTTGAGATTTTTTGCATGTCTGCCACCACTAATAGTAATATTGTCACCAACACTAAAAACAACAAAGTACATTACTGGCAAAAGCTGTTAATAAACCTAAACGAGTTTAGTATTATCGTATCAACAAGAAATTACTCCCTAGGATTTAGGGATATACAGGGTGATTCTTAAATAGACCGACAAAATTTTATTACATCTTCCTAAGGATAAATGGAAACAAACTTTACCCTTTTTTATGTTTATACCTTTTAGGGGCAAAACCCCCTTGATCCGTGCCACTTACGGCGTTTATGAATTGTTACAATAATCAAGTACGTTAATACCATGGTTACCACTACCTGTGCTAACACATCAGTGGCGTACGCTTTACTTGGAAAATAACTTTAATAAATTTTATTTAAAGAACGTTTAAACAAAGAATTTTTTAAATATTTTTTCCAGCATGTTCTCATTTGATACTACCAAGAATAAAATTTTGTCGGTCTATTTAAGAATCACCCAGTATAAAAGAGTCTCCTGAATACGAATACACAATATAATAATAGGAGTAATACTTTAATAATAATTTTATATTTTTTTTCATTTGGTTTTTCAGTTTTGGTTATTCTGTGAGCAGAAACCCTATCTACTTAAATTTGGATCTAATCTGTTTCTTAAGCTGGTTTCATCGAGAGAGAACAGTTGTAATTGTAACAACTGTAATTCAGTAATGAAGTTATGTCATTGATGATATGTATGTTGAAGCAGTTGGACTAACGTTTATCAGATCTGGAAGTACAATAACATGATAAATTTTACTTTACTACTAGACAATAAATAAAATTAGAGTTGGTTTGATTTGCAGCAATAAATACGAAAATATTTTGACATTACAATTTTTCCAAGAAAATTATGCCTAGGAAATATTTGCAGTGAGTGCAAACAGTTACGTGAGGATTGCGAATGTTAACTATTGATTTTTATAAAGCAGATAGATGCCATTAATACGTATTACATACAACTCGATAACTGAATGAATATTACAAATGAGAAAATAAATGTGTAAAAAATACTATTTTATTTTATTATTATTGGAATCCACTGAGTAGTTAGACCAATATTTTTTAAATATATCACTTTATCAGAAAAAGTTAAGTAACAACTCTTTTTGTTGCAGATGCATTCCGACATGTTAGGGAAAGTATCGAGTATATAGATGGAACTAGTGGAATTAATGAGACTGATTTAATATTCCTAAAGGGACTAATGGATAGTCCCATTATGAAAAATTTAGTTAAGGTGAGTAGTAGCCAGCACGCAAATCCAACTATTCTAAAGGGAAAAAAGCTTATTGACAAAAATAGACAGTTCACTAACAGACAACCAATATTATCTGTTATCGTATGCCAAATTAGCAATAGAGTAGATATACAGAGTGTGTCAGAACTCGCGTCCCAGAGAAAAATTTCTAGTAAAATAAAATACTAGAAACATGGAAATGTTTAAAAAATTCAATCTATCGAAAAAAATTGACATTTAATTTTTGACATTTGACATTTTTTATGTCTATTTAATTATACTAATGATGAATGATATGTTTTTTTATAATTATTTAGTAATGGTAGAAAAATTTTGCCACAAATAACATTAACCAAAGTTATAATTTAGGATACAGCTTTCTTGTTTCCTCTTCTAATAGCCTGTAGCAAAAAAACTTGGAAAATTATTCTTCCAACAGGAATAAATAGAGTCAAAGTGCAAAATTTAAACTCTCATAACTTCGAAATTTTTATAGGTACATTTTTTCCGTGTTCCTGATGGAACCTTTCATGGCATTTTTTGGGGGGCGCGAGTTTTGGTGCATTCTGTATGCGTATATTAATTTTCTATACTTCTAAATAAGGTAATATAAATAGACTATTAATTAAGAGGAAAATTTTCTTAGTTAAATCTGGTTAAAAACATATTGACGCCAAAGTTAAATAAAGAAAATGACATGGAGAAATTTTTCTTAACATTTTTAGGGTTTAAAGCGATGTTTGTGTATAAGTAAACCTACATTTTTTTACTTTTGTAATTACCTACGCTCAAGAAGGTTAATCAACCGTAATATTCCGTTAAATTGAAATACAAATATACGTATAAGATATTCAACAACACACTTTAATAAGCTCGTCATGATTTATTACCCTTGTTTGTTCATCATTTTCTCTTAAACAGATTGATGAGTTCACAAGGGTATGGTGGTAATACACACATACATAACTTGAGTGCAAATAAACGCAAATTGTCAAAAACAAAATTGTCAAATTTTTCAGAGATTTACATATGTAGTATGAAAAAAGTTGTTTTCAAAAAGGTTAGAAAATTATCAAAAGAAATGTTTTATTTGGTGGTCTTGCCAGTGTGTCATAGTCAGTGTTAAAAACAAAATGGAAAAACATGGAAAAACTTGATAGAAGTTTGGAAGATATGAAATTGTGAATTGTGACAAAGACAACGTCAAAAAATTGGCATTTATTAACAGACCAAATTACATTATAAAAAAAATCAATTTGCGTTTTTTTGCACTCAAGTGTATGTACATACTAAATTGGTTGAAGAAAAAGTATGGAATCATGCGTTTTTTGCTTAAACTATTCATTTTCCGTTAAAAATATTTAGGTCATTATAAAATATTATAAAAACGTTATCGTTTTTCAGGAATAGAGTTTCATGTGACATCTTTTAGTTTTTGAGTTGTGTTTTTTATTAATGGGAATCCACTAGAAGATTTTTTTCTCAAAGACTTTAGATCTAGAAATTACTTACAACTACATATTTAAACAGAATTCTTTTTGCTCCAATATTTTTTAATGCTTTGTTATAAGAACGTTTCGGGCCAACAGCGAAGATCTTCCGAACTTGACCGAAAAGTAAGAATGTATTTTGTGTTGCATTTTGAGTTTGTTAGGGTCTTAGTCTTACGTGTATAATTATACAGTATGTCCTACGAGTAATGATTTTTTTTTGAAGCAACCAACATTACATTTAAAAGATAACGTGGATATATATATTCAGTTTTAATAAATTAAACATAAACCACACAGCACAAATCAACTTTAATTTATAAAAAGTCACACCCTTGAGAATTTTGTGAGAATTATTAAAATGTTGCCGAAAAGACCAACAAGATTCTCATTTATGAAGAATGTTTGAAAAACACTTCGCAGACTGTACGTTTCTATCCAGCGTGATATCCAAATAGACGAACTTACTAAAACTGGAGTAAAGTCATTTTGACTGATAGAAATTTGTCAAAAATAAAAAAAAAACGATTACTATGTTTAACTAATTGAAACGAAATACAGAATGTTTCACATAACTTTACGAGGCTTGCACCTAATCTATGCACCCAAATATACAAAAGTCACAGAACACTGGATACAAAAAATACACATTTAATTATTTAAATTTTGGGAACCTCATGACAGTAGTTGTCAAACCAACCACTGTTTCATTAATAGTCATTAACTGCAGTTTTTCAGAAATAATTATCATTTGTTCTCTCAAGAGACGGCATGAATATGATTTGTAGTTTATCTATCTTAATCACTAACTAACTAAAAACGTTGTAATTTTTGAAAGGGTGAACAAACTAGAGAAGATTATCCAATTTTTCAAAATTTGTAATCGAGTTCGTATCGGAATATGTATTTTTGATTGCATCTTACAGGCGCAGGCCTCGTAGAATTACGTGAAACACCCTGTATTTTAATATCCACGTTATCTACGAGTATGAAATGTAATGTTGGTTGGTTCAAAAAAATTTCAGGCTCATTATTACTCGTGGGACACCTTGTATACAAGTAAATAAAAAATGTGCATAATCAGTTGTAGTATAAATAGCTATTATTTAACTCTTTAAATAAGCAAAATTACACAAGAATTAGAAGTTATTGTGGTACAATATTTATAAAAATTCTCGATTTACTGAAAGTGTGTTTAGGATAGTTTAAATAAATTTGAACTTTGTAATCCTTTGAAATAAAAATATGTTACTCTTAGAAATCGTAGCTCAGTTTTCGTTTAGTTTTCTTTTGAAACGTTACTTTTTAGTCAAAAGTTATTTTTAAATAACATTTACATTATTAGTTATTTATTTTTTATGCAATAAAACCAAACTGACTAAAAAAGTAAAAAAAGTGTTGACTAAGCCAGCAACCGTCCATTGGAAATTAATGACATTTGTTTATAAAAGTGTGACGTTGATGGAATTAAAATAATTAAATAATCAAACTTAATAAATTAAGAATTAAATTTTGTTACCAACTTGACGACAAACATCACAACTACATATTTGTATAGTTACATGATATTGGTTATTGGTAGTTTAAGATTAGGAGCCGATTAGAGCAAAAATAAATTTTATTCAGAATTGAAAACACAAAATAAGTACAAGTTGGAAAAATTGAAAATTTCTTTATGTCATTGACTTGACTTCGTATAAACCATCATCAACTTCAATTATTACAGCTTCCGTTAATTTACATACATTTGTTACTTGGTACTTGGCTGTGGTGTACAGAAATTACAGACAACATCCATCATTAATAAAGGATTTACGTGGGTGTTCCGGTGTTCCAGTTGACATCCTTTTGACCTTATGAATAAGATCGTGAACTTGCAATGTCGACAATGCGACTTCAACTTCAGCGACTTAAAGTGACTGACTCATAATAAATCATTTTATGTGGTATAATTTTCTAAATTCGTCATTTCAAAAACGATTCACATATTTTTCACAATGAAACATTTAAAAGTTAAGTTATTCAAACTACCCGCCAACGCAAACCAGTATTTATTAGTTCCTTAATAATTGAAAGGACCTCATTTAAATCGTTTAAGCAATAATAATAAATAAGCAAAACGTTACAACCATCAAATGAAAATATTTTCCAATTTAAAACGTGTTAATTTGCCAAACAAACTATAAAGTTGGTGTAATTTACTGTGGTCATTACAAACGGTACATGAGAACAATAAAGTAGGTCATGAAAAGAAAAACAACTAGATATTATGAAATAAGAACTTATTCTCGCGTGATAGTGAAACTAATTTATTAAATTTGTTATATTTTGATAAATCACAAATTCCTTCACCACTATACGAAAGTTTCTTAAAACGTTGGACTACCTGGAGTCAAATTTGTAGATTAAATTATTAGAAATCTCATAGAACAACTTGAATTTGCAAACGATATAATTTTATAAATACTCTTTTATTCGATTCTTAAAAGTGTGGTAACGCAACGCGAAGAACTAAATTTGAAAATATTTTTTAAAAAGTATTCCAATTGTTTTACATAAATTCTTATTTTAAAAGCAAAATTTTAAGAGCCAGTATTTTTGCTGGTTTTGTCCTCTCATGATCTTCCAAACTAAAAATAATAAAAGATAATAATTCTGATCTTTGTCAATTAGAACTTTACATTTAGTTTTTTTTTGACTAAAAATTTAAAATTAAATACATCCGCCAGCAATTGGATCGTTGCACATATTTTTTTATTGCATATTCTGAATCTTTATTAAAAAACCATTGAAATTATCGAAATGATAGTATTTTTTGTAAAGTAATGTCTAACGCATAAAAGTAAAAAACCACAAAAACTCCGATAAATACAACGACCCTATTAGGTATACTATTGATTCAAGCACTGGCACTTTCCCACTTTCTCGCAGTAATTGTTTAAATAAGTGGCAAATTTGACAATGGGGCTTTAGAAAAGAGGTCATTATGCCTATTACGGCTTGAAGATTTAGCTTCATTCAACCGTATGAATTACACCGCCCTACATAATGTCCTCTGAGATAGAAATACTTTCAGTTTTAAGTAAAAAAGATAGTGGCCAAACTTTACAACTCAGATCAATAAAATCTAGGAGGGCTGCGGAAAAACAGACATGTTTTTTGCGAAAAATTAGGTCAGAGAGATTCGTGATTGAGCATTCATTTGTTCACAATATTATGTCTTTCAAGAAACTTATGGTACCAACTAGATGCTGTCATAGACAGAGGTACTGCTATCATATGTTTTTGACACTGTCAGCGGCTTTTTGACCTTGAAAAATTACGTCAACATTAAATGTCATAAGTGCCAATTTTGGCGGGAACTCTCCGGAAACATTTTATAAATAAAAAACGTGGGTTGAACAATTCATATTACAAACTTTTATACATCGAAACAACCAAGAAATAGTTCAGAAACATCTCACAGGTTGGTCAAATAAAGACAAAAGTGGCAAAGTGTAGTAATGTGGATAAAGATGAATATGGCCCAGTTCACAAAGCCTGTACGTGTGGCTTGTAAATAACTTTCAAGAATTATTGGGCAATGGTTTTTTGAATCTAGATGCGGTGTTACGCTAGGATGTAAATACACATAATTCTGTTTTTTTTTTTTATAAATACTGTTGCAAAAATGTTTCTGAAGAAAAGGAATTACGAATGAAAAAGGTACAAGGGCGGATCCAGGGGAGGGCCCCCCCCCCAAACTTGCCATCAAAAGCTTCAATTATATTATATTATATTTAAATTTTAATATAAAAACCTTATGACCTAAACTTTTAAATAAAAACATTAAAATTCTTTTTAAATCACACTTATTAATACAAATCATACATATACCGAGAGATCAAAACAATTTGTAATCATTTTTGGATCCGAAAACGTACAATTCGGAATTAAAATTTCGGGCAGTACTGTCATTTTCGTAATGTAAACTCTAAAACAACTTTTATATTAATAACCTCATTTTTTACTCTTGTCATATTTATGTCATTTTGACTTACCTACTTACTTTCAAAAATAGTGATTTGTGGCATAATAACCGATAGGCAGCAGATCTTAATAAATTTCCTAAGACAGATAAATTGTTTAATTAACAAATTTAACAACAAATAAAAATAAATATAATTGTCAAATGTTAGTCATGATGACAGTAAAAGGTAGTTTTTGAACTAACTGCACGTGAAACGTCAAATAAAATGACAAGTCGAAAACGGCAAAATGGGCTGGAATTAGTCGCCGACGTATAATAATAAGACCGTTCTTTTTTGAAGGTAAATCATAAATTTAGTTAACTTTTTGTTCATGGAATTTTACCTTTTCACTTGTCATTTTATTTGACGTTTCACAGACATACGCACAGGAGATACGTTTTCGGATACAAGGACAAATTATCTTGATCTCTCGATACTTCCTTAGTTTTTACTAATTTAAAAAGAAAACAATTGTAATTTTCTTTGGGCACATCTTAGCTATCTAATTAAATTAAGTTTATATCTCTTTGAATAATGAACTTCACCAACTCGCTAGAACACCTTATACACAATTTTCAACTTGTTTTAAAATTCTACACTTTTTGGTTTTTGGGTAATGAGGGCAGCGACATTTTTTTTTAATGGAAACTCCCGTTTTTTAGCGAATTCCATAGATAATTGTCGAAATGGCAACACCAAAATATTATGTATTACATAGTTTAAAAAAATATATCCAAAAAGTGAAATAATATCAATAAAAAACAAAGATACAATTTTAAATCAAGTTAAAAATTTTGTATTTTTTAAAAAGAAAATTGACCTGTTCGAGCATTTTTCCAAAAAAAAAACAAAATTTTTCAGTTTTAATAAATAAGATTATTCTATAATTTTGCCGCTCACTGTATACCCTCATCATTTAAATTTTTTTTAGATAGCCCCCCCCCCCCAAAATTAATTCCTGGATCCGCTCCTGAAAAGGTAAACTATGTAATACTAATCCATACAGAGCATATTCGTATACTCCTACATCTTTGAATCTATCTGTCCTCTTTAATCTTTTTAGCCACATTCCTTAAAGAGTTTTGAGGTTCTATGCATTGAAATGTTTGAACTATTTTGCATATTTTTAATATTATTTCATCTAAATTGTAAAAATACTTATGTTGAGGCAAATTAAAGAGTTTTATCTTTGACTTGCAGTGCGCAATACAAGTTTTAGTGAGTTTGTTTTTTTTTTTTTCAAAAAAATAACAGTGGTTTTGAAATATTATTTCATACGACGTCTATGAACAATATTTTTTTAATAGTAAACATATGTTTAGTGTCAAAATTCAGTCATTTTTGACAACGTCAGTTTGCCACGAAATTTATATATATTTACAGAAACATGAAATTTGGAAAATATTTTTCTTAGAGAGTGTAGGTGTGCACTAATCAGGCACTTATCAAAAACTAACCTGTAACGGGATGAAATAGGGTGCAAACATTTAAACGAAAATATAAATATAAAATTTAGAATTTTTGAGGGTGTAGAAATGCAGTAAGAAGAGTTTTTTTTTGAAAATTCGACGAGGTGAAATGAGGTGTAAGCGTAGGTAACGTACTTTCGACATTCTTTTAAAAATAGGCTCTCTGTTCCAGCGTTGTTTTGAGTTGATCAACCAAGAAAAAAATAGATAAACTTCACATTTCTTCTTTGAGAAACAACAAAAGTTTATGTCGAAAATCTAGGTCACGAGTGCAAGCTAGTTAAAAATAATTTCAAACGATTTACGGGATTAGTATGTTTATCAATTTCTTATAATAATTTTTTTTTTTAATTTTAACACTTTAAAATCAATAATGGACTTTAATCAACTCGCTGGGACACTCTGTATATAAACATTTCCGGAAAATTGTTTGGTTGTAGGAAAATGATTGTCAACTCCGATTCAGTAATAAATGAATATATTGACTCACCGCGCATGCCAGAGCGAAATTTCCCTTTTCTTGTAGCATTTTCACGTCATATTGAGGGGTTAGAAGGCAGTGTATTGATATAGTGCATTCATTCATCAACAAGTTCAACTAAAAATGTTATATTGACGGCGATATTGAAAAAAGTACATTTTCGTATTTTTGAAATAACTTAAATGTTGACTTGTAAATGTTTCAAATAAGAAAGTTGTCGTGTAGTGTTCCCTCTTTTCAGTGTTATCGATCGTTATGCCATGTGGGGAACTTATTTTCTGATTGCCAAAGACGCGGGCTGAACTTTCCTGCGTTGACCATAAAAAAAGTGTGAGTGAGTGAGTTACGACTTTTATTTCACAATTTATTTTTCTTTCCATTTCAAATAGTATATTATACATAATATACTAGTGCTATAAACGCCACTTTAGACACGAGTTTTATTAGGCACGAGCGAAGTGCAGCGGAGCGAGTATTTATAAAACGAAGTTTATATACGTGTTACATACTATACTTTTTCTATGACCACCACAAAAAATTCATTTAAATTAAAAATTAAATTAAATGGCAGAAAACTAACTTCAGCCAGTGACTAATACGACAGTTGCTATTAGCAATTTAACTAATACGCATAGTCCCATACTTGTCACGGTTTGTCAAGATGTATATGTCGTAGTCATTGGGCGTAATACGTCATTCCGCGGAAAGCCTAGTCTTTGGCCGTACTGCCGGCAGACGCTGTAATCAAATGAATATTCCTTTGTTTGACTGAAATTTTACGTCATTTCAGGGATTGCCTACTTAATTTCAAACAAAGTATCAAACAAAGTAACCGGTTAAACCAGTACATGTTACAGCGTTTGACGGAAGTGTATTTAGTCATTTGCTGAAAAGTCTTGAAATGTTTGATACTTTCTGTAGAAATGTAAATTTTTGGTAGAAGAAAAGAAGAGCCAAAAAACTAAAATATTTTTATTGTAGCAAAATATTTGTTTCGTTTATTTGGAATAATGTAAACATATAATATTATAAAATCATACAAAAAACGTTAAGTACATGACCTAAACAACAGGTAAAAATATATTTTTTGCCTTCAGGTAAATTAAAAAAAAAATATATTCTTTAGAAATCTTTTGCAGCCTAAAATATGTACAACTGAAATAAAGGTTTATTTTGAAGTTAGAAGTCTTTTACCTCCTTCATTACTTCATAATTTCACGGTTTTTTTGGCATCTTTGTTTTTCAAATAATATTCATTTAATTTGTCATAAAACAAACTCTTATGATTATCCATTTTCCAACAATTACTAAATGTTACGGCCCGAAATACTACACAATAAAATTTCAAGCTTTCAGCAAATGACTAAATGCACTTCCGTCAAACGCTGTAACATGTAATGGTTTAACCGGTTACTTTGTTTGACGACAATTATTTAGGCAATCCCTGAAATGACGTAAAATTTCAGTCAAATAAAGGAATATTCACTTGATTACAGCGTCTGCCGGCAGTACGGCCAAAGACTAGGCTTTCCCTGGAATGTCGCATTACGTCCAATGACTACGACATATATAAAAGGTCACTTAGCGTCATGGATACATATACAATAATCCCTGTTTTAGATGTAAGAGTAGAAAAAAGCACTTTTCAGTCAGGTCAGGTCAGAAACTGTTTTAATAATATTTTAAGCTTTATAAAGTTTCTGTTCTCTCTATAATGCTAACGATGACCAAAGTAATGTTATACTATACATATTTTACGGAATTTTCTAAACAAAATTAAAAAATATTGTGTTTAATTTTGTAATGTAACTTCTTTGAAAAAGGTCAACTTGTATTTTTATGTTTTTGAATATCAAGTTTTCATTTTAATAAAAATATGGCAGAGATTAAATTTTATTATGTTATTTAATATGTTACATATTTGATTTTGTAATTTTTTATTCAACTTTTATAAAATGCCTACCTATTTTACTATACAGGGTGCGCTAGAACTCGCGCCCGAGAGAAAAATGCCATGTTAGGTAAAATACCATAACAATGTTTAAAAATTTTTATCTATATAAATTTCGAAGTTATGACAGTTTAAATTTTACACTTTGACTCTATTTCTGTTGGAAATATAATTTTCCAAGTTTTTTTGCTACAGCCTATAAGAAGAGGAAACAAGGAAGCTGTATCCTAAATTATAACTCTGTTTAATATTAGGTATTTGTGGCTTTTATTGGCAATTTTTGTTTACCTTTACTAAATAATTATAAAAAAAAAACATATACAAGATCACCCGTATCATGAAATAGACATAAAAATCTCAATGTCAATTTTTTTTGACAGATAGAATTTTTTAAACATTTTTTTTTATGTTCCTGGTATCCTATCTTACTTGAAATTACACAAAATCATCAGCATCATTAAATAGACATAAAAAAATGTCAATTGGCAAAAAATTAAAAAAATGTAGAATTTTTGTAAACATTTTTTCCATGTTTCTGTGATATTATCTTACTTAATTTTTTTCTCTGGGGCGCGAGTTCTGACACATCTTGTATACTTAGGTATGTACAGAGTGTCCCAAGTTTTGAAGCCGGCGCAGAAATAATTTTATGGCCAAGTTTGGGATGTGGTGCTGCTAATGTATTGACAATAGAGCGGAGGTTTCACAATAGCGCCCGGGTACGTCATAAATGTCATTGCGGACCTTTTTCTTTTGTCAAAAAATTCTGGCCTGATCACCAATTACAGTTGAAGACAAAATACTTTGGTCGTCAATGTTACTTGAGTGACATTAAATTGTAAAGCATGCTTTAGGACTGTTAATCGTATTTTTAGCTACTGTCAATCATAGCTCATAAGTTGTATGTACATATTTTTGATAGGAAAATATAATAGCTGTCATTAATTTGAAATTGTCATTCATTTTGACGTTAAAGCTTGAATACGGGCTATTAGAGGTGACGTCACAGACGCGACTGTACTGAAGCTAAACATACAGTGTTGCCAGTTGTGATACTAGAGTACCAAATTGATACTAGATTTTTTTTACTAGATATTTATAATTACTTGTAAACAAATAATAATTTATATTCTAAGCCAAATACACATTATGTGAATGTTAATATTTTTTATTTTGTTTTGTTTTGGTACGACCTATCCACTCCTGTCGTTTGCAACATTCTGGCAATGCTGTACACATATTTTTGACGGACACAGAAAGTGAGGTTAGAACAGATTAAATTACAGAAATGTTGACTACAATTGTTAAAACCATTACGAAACGACACACATTTATCATAGCAACTATTTCCTTAGAAACAATCTCCCTACACGTCCAGGATTCAAGAAATAAACTTTTATTTGTTTAGCTTCAAAGGTACAGTCACGTACCTTACTGACGTCACACTAATAGAGCGTATTACATTAAAGTGTCAGAAAAGTGACGACCAAAGTATTTTGTCTCCAACTGTACCTAAATTATAAATTATAAAGTTTCAGATTTTCAATATTAAAATGTTAATTATTCAAAACCTATCAACTTTATCATTATTCTATTTTCACAAATACCACAGAAGAAAATCAAATAATTTTATCATGTAGAAAATATTCCAGTTAGGTGATTTTTTTTTCTAAATTTAATTTTTAAGATTTCACTTCCATACGCTAAAATTTTGTACATTATGAAAACATCAAATTAATGTGTATTTAATCTTCTATCGTTTACACTATCAAAATTCTATATTAATTAATTAGAAATATTTATTTTTGCGTCGGCACTCGGCCCTAAAACTTGGGACACCTGAACATACGTATGAGTATACACTACGGAGAACGGGAAAGGAACAACTGCGCTATCTGGCCTCGCTAACGGAACTATCGAGAACGGGGACGTTTTGTTTTACATGTCGTATCCTAGTCTTTAGGTATCCGTAGTATACACATTGCCAAACATACCTACTTACTTTTACTTTTACACTAATGTTAGGCTTCACAATAATATAATAACATCATTTGAACGTTTTAATGTTGATGCTAACAAACTAAAATTTTTCAATTTTTAGTTTTATTTAGTTATAAAGGCGGCTATGAAAAATTTCAAATTACTTCCATACACTTGGATTATTTTAATAATTGTTTTTTTAACATTAATATACAGTATGTCCCCGGATTGAGTTTACAAGAGGAAAAAAATTTTTTTTTAAATTTACGCCAAAATTGCAAAAGGAAAAACATTTTTTGCTTTACCTGAAACAAGCAAATCTGTAATTAAAACTTTATTATTCCAACTCAGTTGAAAGAAAAGTTCATTTTTCTCTTGATTTTGGACTTGGAATAATTTTTCTCTCCTTTTTAAGTCCTATCACATTGGCGGTTTCATTATTTTGACAATGATGTCACTTTGACAAATGATTTTACGCAAATTAAATAAAAATGTTTGTGAAAAACATAATTTTAATAAATGGCAACTGAAAGAAACTACTTTAAGATAAAAACCAAAGTCATTTTTAGCAAAAACTATCATTATTTAATTAATAAATTAATTGTCAAAGTGACATATAGTTGTCAAATAAATAAAACCGCCAATGTGATAGGACTTAAAAAGCAGAGAAAAATTATTCTAAGTTCAAAATCAAGAGAAAAATTTACTTTTCTTTTCACTATATCAGAGTAATAAAGTTTTAAGTACAGATTTGCTCGTTTCAGGTGAAGCAAAAAATGTTTTTCTTTTGCAGTTTTGGAGTAAAATCAAAGATAATTTTTTTCCTCTTGTAAACTCAATCCGGGGACATATTGTATGATAAAAATATATAAAACTTATACATTACGTCATGAAATGGTGTACTTTATCCAAGTTTTAGTGCGAGTAGTTAATTTAAGAGATGGCAAATCGGTTCCTTTGTATTTTAGGTAGAATTAAGGAATTTGGAAAGTACATCTTCACTTCTTGAATTGGTATAATTTTGTTTTTGAAACAGTTACCGGGGCAATGAAATTAACCTGTAGCTGGTTGCGGGGGCTTGACTACCTCATCATCGTGCCCCCACTCACACTCATACAACGTTTTCTCTGTGTATCAGAAACCGACCAAGTTGGTTCGCGGGTCGCGTATTTTATAACGTACCTAAAAAACACCTGCGTCTGGTGCCTTTAAACGCCCTTTTACCTTAGAGTGTCGAGACAAAACCGTTTATAAGAATTCAGTGTTAATCCCTGTGGTGGCTGTGCTAACATTTTATGTTAATTTAGCGTAAAATATGTGAACTTTCTATCAGTGTCGTTCGATTGTTGATGTTGATGGTGACGTCACTCCTTATTATGAGTTTGTTTGCTTACCTCGTATTTTGATTAAAACTAGGTAAATGGGAGAATTTGTACCGTTGTAAATATTATATTACGCTGTCTATCGTGTTATATGATGTACATATTTTGCCACATATGCATTTTGATAAATACTTGGTATGTGAATCATGTTTAAAGGTACGCGGTTCGCAGCCACACCTGTATATGCGAGTGTGGCAATTGAGGAGGTATCTCCTCACAGCGGCAACACCGGCCTTTGTGTAAATATAAAATTTCACTATAAAATATAATTGAAAGATTAGAAAAATCTATAAAATACATAAAATATATCAATCCCAAATACTGCATTCAGTGCGTTGTGAGCAGGGCTTATTTTTAAGGATACCCTGATGCTTACCATTTGTCGGTATCTTTAATTATAGGTTATTTATTATAGACTACGAAAATTATTACGTTAAGTACGTTTTTCGATATAAATCGAAAATATTAAAAGAATTTAGCCAGATTTCAAGTGTATCAGTGACATTTTTTTTTAAATTAAAATATCAAAAATAACTAGTATTTTACTATCAAAATATTTTTTTGATAAGTCCGTGACAGTAAGATAAATACGGGCTCGTCTGTGTCTCACTAAGCCACAGACTATTTTCTACAGAGTGTTTTGAAGATTAATTATTACAATCACAAGGCGGCAAAAGTATCACTGTAAAAAACAATTGAACAAACTTCGAACAATTTATAGTAAATAATAAACTTTTAGTGAAAATAAGGTAATTTATGCACATTGTATGACAAATAAATAATTAAATTATGATTATTACACGTTTTTACATTGCTTCCACAAACAAATAAATTCTATAATAATAGTGATTATTTATTTTATTATTAAGACAAAACAAATCATTCATTCGCTAGAATATAATTTCACTACGAGTAGTAGAAGTATGTATGCCTACCTATGTATCCACTGTTTCAGATCTATAATCTGTCACAATTCAATATTTTTTCCTGTCTTAAAAAGTGGACTTTCTTGATACTAAATTTGCTATTAGAGTTCGGCCATAAGACCGATTTTTATTTTAACTCAAAAACGCAGTTAGGGTGTTGTCATTTTTTTAATTTGAAATAAAGTGTAATTTTAATTTTGAATTTTCTGAAATCTAATAATTATTACAACAGTTTTGCGTTATTGAAAACAAAGCAATTTTAATTTTACAATTTAAGATATAATGTTTGCAATTTTAGCGTACGTAATACTTCATGTCAAAAATGTTTAAAATCGTAGTTATATATTCTCAACGTGTTTTTTTAACTAAATATGTAGGTAATTTTGTTTAAAATTTTCAATTAATGTGTACCTAACAGAAGTTTTCTACTGTAATTAGGAAATTATTTATTTCAAATTAATCAGATACGTTTAAAATGTCCTTCTGTTGTTTATTGCTTATGGTTTTTTTGTAAATCTCACGCTTTAAATGCAATATATCCATGAAGGTCTTATAAATGCATATTTTAGTATGTTTCATTATTAGTCTGAATATTAAAAGGAGGAGTAACAATGGTTAATAAATACTTACGTGATCGTGAATGGGTTATACACGGTTACAAATCTACAAATTTTAAAATAAAAAACAAAAACAATAGCAATACGAGTATAAATGTATTATTGAAGTTTTAAAATTTTTTAACAGGTATTTTTTATAGAAGAGATTTTTATGACAGTGAATATACGTGTTCCTTTTATGTAAATTATAAAATAAATAACTGAGGATAAATCTGTTTCAGTAGGTTATGATTTAGAAAATACGCGTAGTATAGATACATACTTAATAAGGGTGCTTCCAAAAGAAAATTACGAGTACTGAAACAAAAGAATTTTATCCTAATTTAGTGAAACATGCTTACATACCATTAAGGCAGACAATCACGTTGTGAGAACTAATGTTTTTGTGAGTAATAGGGTCGTTGTCGCGTTTATCACTATTATTTCTAGAATAGTCATTCCCAAATGACGTACGACATATTCTTACTTAGGTTAAATGAATTCTTATGAAGCCAATTTTAAAATGTCATTTCCAAAATGATTAAATAATGAAAGTTTAAATTTGTTTTAATAGACACTTTAGATTTAAATTTTAATGATGAAACTAACTATTTAATTATTATTATTGCAAATAATTATGGAATGTAAAATACACCCGACGACAATTATTGCATACAAATGCTTATACAGGGTGTTTACGGTCTTGGAGTTGAAAATTGACCTAGTTATAGAAGAGTACCGAAGTATTTCGGTACTCGAAAATCGAGCAAAAAAACTCACTCAATTGTTATTATTAAGAATGTTATTTAACTCTAAAATATTGGTACACGGTTTGAGGGTCACTGGAATTATTTTCCTGTCGAGATAAAATTGTATTGTTGCAACAAATAAAAAAATTATATCAATGACAATGAAAGAGAAAAGTCACTTCGTAGTTTTGACACTGTCATTATTTGATTTGCTTTTGCTTTAGTTTTTATCAAAATTCGAAGGTCTTCTGTTTAATCTCTTCCAGCGAAATGGTTTTCAGTCGGTAGGTTTGATTCGTTTTTCTTAATTTTTTTCCAAATTTATAAACATAAAATATTAAAATAATAAATTGGTTGTCGTGATCATGATTTATGGTGAAACACAAGGTAATAATACTAATGGATGTTGCAGCCAAAGCAGCAGTTCTCAAACAAATAATATAAAGTGAATTATTTTCTTTTACAACGTTAATTTTTGTTTTATATAGCGTATTGGTTTTCTTCTACCGAGAATATCACAATATCAGGTCAATTTTTATTTTCTAGGGAACACCTTTTAGGGTACTTTTGAAAGTTGTAATACAAACAGAAATTCGACTGTGTGTTTTGTTTGAGTTCTGAGTATTTTTTATTTACGTTACGCAGCACAAGATCTGACCTGCCCTGACCTGAACATTTTGAACATCTCCTATAATTTTTTTTTCGTGTATTGTTATTGGAGTGCCGTATTTTCATAACAAAAAATGTCAGTTTAATTTTAGTTTAAAAATAAACCTTCAACTTTGTTTTGTATATTTACTACATCACTATTACCAGTAATTGAGCGCCATATAACTTTATAAAAAAACAATCGAAATTCAAAAAAACGCAGCCGAATTCTGCCATTTAAAATTTTGAAGGGGTTGTCTGTATTGCCAGATTTCAAAGGTGTCCCCCCTGAAAATAAAAATTGACCTATTTTGAGAATTTCTAATTTTTGTTAATTTTTCGGAGATATCCAGGGTGGTTCGTTTCTGTATTACATATTTAGAACAAGAAAATACTTATGTTGTGTATTTTTATTCTGTTATGTCAATTTGTTTTGCTGAGTTATCAGTTACTACAATATATTTTTCACAATAATGTTGTAAGTAACTTGTGAATAGGAAATGAGTTTCAATACGTTTAAAAAGCGAGATTCCTTAAAGGACGACTTACATTGTCTGATTACGAGGATGTCCAAATTACACTAGGAAGTAGACGTATTGAAACTATATTTTTTATTATTAACATCATTTATTTTGCACATCAGAAATAACTCTATAGCCTTTATTAAAGATTCATTTTGTCACCAATTTTTAGGTGACAAATCACCAATCACCAATTTTTAGGTGACAAATCAGACGATATGAATAATAAAATATTGCGTATGATAGTCACGTCAAAATAAACTATATAGAAGTGCATTTTTGCATGCATACCAATATGACGAAAAAATTCGCTTAAAAATTCTAATGATTTTACTTATGTTGTTTTGTTTACATAGATAGGGAGCATTTACCTTACCCAAGGTATAGAAAAATAATAATTTCAGTGTGACAAAAAAATTGGACTTTTTAATTATTTATGCCTTGACAGGTTAAATTAATTATATTCATTTCAGAATTTTTGTAAAATATTTATAAGGTATGCAAAAATAGTGTTAATAATTGAAATTATATTTCTATACTCGTATTATAAAACCTTTTCCAAACATTCGGTTAATTTTAGTTGTGAGATACTTAGCTAGAAAAGTAAAAAAGAAATAGTTATAAACAAATTTAAAACGATTATTCTTTTGCGCTCAGTACAGTAAACATTACATTTATAAGGATTGTACATAATTTATCAAACACAGGTAAAATGATAAAAAAACGCGACATTTATTATCTTCTATGATATATACTTTTCATTTTTATAGTCTGCGCCACAAATTTAAAATTTTGTATATATTTCTCTCTATCTAGAACGTTCCAGTTTTCGTAAAAAGCCCTTATCCATATACCTACTTAAAAATGTAATATTTACTTTAATCATACATAGATAACAAAAATCCAGAAAGGTGTAAAACGGACGATAGCAGTCTCAGTTAAAATAGATATCTGTTTGTTATAGATTTGTTAGAAATGATTATTTAGTGGCACCTTCCCGTTATATTCCGCAAACAAAGAAACGGTCCTTAACACCTGACTTCCTCTTTTATCGTATCTTTTTACCTGCTTCGAGGTAAAAGTCGAAAAGGTTACGTAAATCTACAGGTTGTTGGTAAAGCCAGGTAGAAAACGATTACGTACGTTACACACTCCGCCTTAATGAAATTCGTCAGGACCGTACTAATACTTTTTCTCCCTTTCAGGTGCAAGACAAATTAGAAGATCTTCCAGTGCTTCCGAAAGCAGCTACGAAGGAAGCCCAAGAATTGGTAAAGGATTTGTCCCTACGTTGTAGCAATTCAAAAAATAAGGAAGCCAAAGAACTGTTTGAGTTACTATCGACACCTCATTTTAAATCCCTAATTGACTGTCACGACCAAGTCGCGCGGATCAGCGAAAATCCTCCAAAGCCCGTGAAGACTGACATTTCGAAATTATTCCCAGCATTAAACGGGATGACGGGAGAGGCGATAAGAATGGTGGGTGTCCGCAAAAAGGACGGCGAGCCTTTGGGTTTGACAGTAAGTTAAAACAAAACTGTGTTTTTTATTAGGTTTTAATCGTTCTCTCTTTAGGTACAGGTGGATGACAACGAAAATTTGGTAATAGCAAGGATATTGGAAGGTGGGATGATTGAAAAACAGGGCCTACTTCATGTTGGTGACGTGATTTTAGAAGTCAATGGAACACCGGTAAAGAGCGCTGAAGACCTACAAATTGAAGTGGCAAAGTCGAAGGATTCAGTGACCCTCAAAGTTGGTCAACCGCAAGAAATGCAAACTCACGCTTCACTCGTTATGAACGGAACAAGCAACGGAGTCGCAAAAAAACTTACAGTATGTTTATTTTTTTATCAACGCTTAATTTTTTTCTAACATAACTATTTTTTTACAGTGTTACATGAGAGCTCTTTTTGAATACATCCCAGAAGAGGACAGTCTTCTTCCTTGCAAAGAAATAGGTCTGCCATTCGACCGGGGTGACATTCTCCAAATTGTGGATCAAAGTGATCCTAATTGGTGGCAAGCAAAGAAGGTGGAAGGAGATGGCAGAACTGGTTTAATTCCATCTTTGGAACTGGAGGAAAGGAGAAAAGCATTTGTAGCACCAGAAGCTGATTTTGTACATAAAATAAGTATATGTGGTGCTAGGATTTCAAAGAAAAAGAAGAAAATAATTTATCAGTCCAAAAGCAATTGTGATTTTGATAAGGCTGAACTTTTGTTGTATGAGGAAGTTACAAGAATGCCTCCATTTAAACGAAAAACTCTAGTTTTGATCGGAACACAAGGAGTTGGAAGAAGAACATTGAAAAATCGTTTGATTAATAGTGATCCTGATAAATTTGGAGGAGTTGTACCGTGTATGATTCTTTTCAACAAAACCAAATACAAATTAGTCATTTGTTCTTTTAGATACAACCAGACCACAACGAGTTTTAGAGGAAAATGGACAAAGCTATTGGTTTACTGATCGTGAGAGTATGGAGGAGGATATAAAACATTCAAAATTTTTGGAGTATGGTGAATATAATGGCCACCTGTACGGAACACATCTCGATTCTATTAGAGACGTAATTAAGCAGGTTTGTAGGTTAAAAAATGTAAAGATAGAAAAATTTTGATCCCTTCAATTGTAGGGAAAAATGTGTGTGTTAGATTGTAGTCCCATCGCATTGAAAATTCTACACAACAGCTCAGAGTTTCTACCTTATGTAATATTTATAGCAGCTCCAGGAATGGAACAACTTAAAATTTTATATGACGTGGGGAGGAGTAGCTCTAATTTACGATACTCGAGCCGAAATCTAACAGTGAGTACAAAAATTTGCATAGATGTTGCATGAATATGATTTGTTAAAAAATTGCCAGTTTTGTGAGAATGTGTCATTATGTAGCTTTTTTTTTGCATGATAGTTTGATCGACAGAGCTCGATACGCTACAGCTCCAGGAGAGCAAGGACACTAGAGTCGTTAGCCTCTCTGTATGAGGTGAGTATTATACGATGCAATGTGATTTTACATATTTGTTCACGCAAATGAAATACTATTTATGAATTACTATTATTTTGGTATTGTAGGAGGAAGATCTGAAACGAACACTTGAGGACAGCGCTAGCATGCAACGAACCTACGATAAATATATTGATCAGGTTATCGTCAACAATGATTTTGATACAACTTTCCGACAAATTGTGGAGGCCTTGGATACTTTAACCACTGAACATCAATGGGTCCCAGTTAATTGGATTTATTGATATTCTACTGCCATATATTATAAGGAATCTTTCTTTAATTCTAAGATTTTATAAAATATCTTTACGAAATGTTTTTATTTGAATTGGAAAAAGAATCTCAGTATTAATTAGATATTATATAGTAATATATAGAAATGCTCGCTGATTGTTTTACAAGATTTATGTTTGTTTTACTGGTGCGGTAGGTACTACAAAAAAAACTGGAATTTAAATAGATATATGATCTTTTAAAATATAAAAGTATTGTTAGCTTTCAACTTCCTTTGCTTATTTGTACACTAGCCTGAAATTAATTTTATATTACATTTATAAAATACATCACAAGTAGAATTAGTTAAATATGACACATTAGTAGTGATATGTAGCTATTCCGGAGAGATTTTTACACAAAAGAAGGTACAAAGTYMKGCAACATCGAATAACTTTTCACAGTTTAGTCAGTAAGTAAGCCTTAAATGCCTAAYTATTATTAAGTGTATATATTTGAACTGAGCAAAAGATATGAGTCACCCGTACTATGAAGTAGATTGCAGAACGAGTTCAAATTTATTTGATTAACTCTTCTGCAATTAGATAGATTATTAGAATTAGATTGTTATTATAGGTGCTTTATATTGTATCATTTTAACCGTCCAAGTGTTCAGGGAAATGTGTTTTGATGAGATTATTTACCTATATTCAATGATCTTTTGCAATTATATACATTTCTTTATACATACTTACATCATACTTAGGTATAGTTTTAATGTTTAAAATATTGTTTTCAAATATAATTTTTATTTAGTTGTGACAATTTTTAATTTGTAGTTTATTCGGTTGCGCAAATAAAAATAGCTCTTTAAATATTTTGTTTCATTATTCAAGGAAAATACATATTTATAACTTATAAAATAAATAATTTGGGAGATAAAGATTTCCCGCTTAAAAATATTTTTATATTAGAGAAATTTAACACAGTACTCACATGTTGCTAGTTTTAGTTCAAGTTTATAAGTTTGGTGCGTAAGATTATATTTCGAAGATTTTTTTAGTACCAAAAATTTAAATTTCGGGCGTTAAAATTTATTTCCACAAAAATCAATAGGCGCCAGTGGCGCCACCCACATGTATGCACACGTGCGTTTTGACTGCGTATCGTTGGTTTGTGATGAAAATAGAATTGTTGGTAATATGCTAAATATTCATTCTATTTACATCGTTTTTGCTTTTCATTGTATTTATTTTGAAATATGACGAGAAATTACTTACGGTAATTCATTTTAGTGTTGCGATTATTAGACTTCCATGTCTCAAAGCATAACCTCACTTTCACTACGTGTTTTGTTACTATAATAACTAGTCTGTTTTTTTTAATGGAAATTAGCAAGTCAAAATTTTGGTGAAAAAATTGGTAGCAGCTTGACTCCATAGCCACAAATTTTGTTTGCTCTTTGTTTTTGTCCCTAGAAATTACCTAAGGTCTAAAGACAGAATTCAGTGCTAATAATTTTGACAGAAACACATCGCAAGTAAGTACAATGTTGTGGACAAAAATGAGATTCTTGTACAAAAACTTTGAAGAAAAAGGATGTATATACAGAGAAAAAGCTATTTAGCAAAAGATACAAGTAGGTATTATGATGATTGGCAATAAATTTTGTGTAATTTATTGAAATGAGCTCAAAGTTGAGGCATTTTATAAATTCTTCTTCAGCTTTAGTTTCAAAATTGTTACTTTTTCAACTCGTTCCTCAAAAACGATGCACAAGACACTAATTTAATTGCGTTCTTTCCGAGGTTCTTTCTCATTCATGTTTACTTTGTACTCTTCTCAATTTTTTTGCTAAAAATTAAGAATGCAAAACAGACTTTGTAACGTTTAAATAAAATAGAAGGGGGTAACTAAGAATCATGCGCGAAGACCGTACAAAATTCGGGTACGGGACGAGTCAGTGTCGAGAGGTCAAACGAAGAGCCAGCAACAAAATCAAATAATCCAGTAAAATTATATCAAATGGCGTCAGAATAATTAATGAAGTAATGACACTACCGCAACAATCGAACCACTATTGAGGACGCTCACCACCTAAGTAGGTTAAGTTTCAATTTTTTTTTCAAGGTTTTAATACCCCATTTTAGGCCCTCTTTAACTTTTTGACTCTTTAACTCGTTGTTTCGGAAAATCGGAAACCACCGTCTCTTCCTCAGTTGTCGGAGGAAACCCTGGTCCCCAAATTTTGGATGATTGAGTACGCGTAGGCCCCCAATTTATTTTCGTGTTGCGGAGGAGCTTACGTTTGATGGTGCGACCTTGAGTGACCTCGCCATTCTCTTCGGAGAGACAGATAAGTCAAGACTTCGATTTTTTTTAGTGCATTTTCTGAATTTATTCTATTAATCAATTTATTTATTAATTTCGTTACTGTCAAATTTTACTTTTTTTGTTATAATTATTCTATCCCTTGTCAACATGTAAATTTTTAATCATCAAGTTTCAACGTTAATTTAAATTAAGACATTTTGTGAGCGAGCGAACGGAAGAAAATTCGTGTTTTCCATATCACTGCCTTTCGTCTTTTTTATATACAATATACGGAATTTTAATCAACCTTGTAAATTTCTTTAAATACCTCCTTCTCATTTAGGAGTTTTACCAATATTAAACTGAGTGGCGCCCTTATAATTTTCGTGAACTTAAGCCAAAACACCAGAGATTTTACCTACGACTCGCCCCGACAAAAGAGCTGCCGCCTTGCTGGTACTCCTATTACGAGCATATAAAAAAAACGCAAGTAATAGGAGAATACTATACCAGGTGAATAAAAAGTATGGAACCAAGGGTTTTTTTTCGTAAACTAAGCACTTTACGAAAAAAATAATTAGTGTATCGTAACGTACAATTAAAATGTGACCATTTATCAAGAATAACATTTTTCAAAATTTCTTTTAGTTTTCGAGTTCTGGAAAAATTTTTTTTTTAATGGCAACCCACCACGGTAATTTTTTTAATTAAAGATTATTATCTAAAAATGACCTCTAATTAAATAAAATTGTTTTTTAGTCAGTACTTTTTTTTAATTAATTGTTAAAGTTGCGTTCCGAGCTCATCACGAAGATTTTCTGAACTTAACCGAAGTGGTCATGGGAGAGCTCTGAGTTCTATGCAGATACTTTGGGGTGGTTTCGAATGGACTAAAAATAAAAGAAAATGATTTGTTCTAGGATTTTTTGATATCCGAAACCACTCCACAGCACCTGCACAAAAAAACGGGTTCTCCAACGAACAAATGCATGAAACGACCCCTTCGGTTACGTTCGGAAAATCTTCGTGATGAGCTCGGAACGCAACTTTAACAAGTTATTTAAAAAAAGTACAGACTAAAAAACTATTTTATTTAATTAGAGGTCATTTTTAGTTCATAATCTTTATTAAAAAAATTATCAAGGTGGGTTGCCATTTAAAAAATTTTTTTTTTCCAAAACTCGAAAACTAAAAAAAAATTCGAAAAATGTTATTCTTGATAATTAGTTACATTTTAATTGTACTTTACGATACACTAATTATTTTTTTCGTAAAGTGCTTAGTTAACGAAAAAACGCTTGGTTCCATACTTTTTATTCACCTGGTATTTATACAGGGTATCACAATAACTTCTAATTCTTGTGTAATTTTACTTATTTTAAGAGCTAAATAATAGCTATTTACACTACAGCTGATTATACACATTTTTTATTTACTTGTATACAAGGTGTCCCACGAGTAATAATGAACCTGAAAATTTTTTGAAGCAACCAACATTACATTTCATAGATAACGTGGATATTAAAATACAGAGTGTTTCACGTAATTCTACGAGGCCTGCGCCTGTAAGATGCAATCAATAATACATATTCCGATACTAACTCGATTACAAATTTTGAAAAATTGGATAATCTTCTCTAGTTTGTTCACCCTTTCAAAAATTACAACGTTTTTAGTTAGTTAGTGATTAAGATAGATAAACTACAATCATATTCATGCCGTCTCTTGATAGAACAAATGATAATTGTTTCTGAAAAACTGCAGTTTATGACTATTAATGAAACAGTGATTAGTTTGACAACTACTGTTATGGGTTTCCAAAAATTAAATAATTAAATGTGTATTTTTTGTATCCAGTGTTCTGTGGGTTTGTATACAGTATGTTATTGAAATGCGTTAAGAACCTTTAAACGGTGATAGAACTCATCAAAACAAATTACTTCTATATTTACCATTTTTTCGAAAACTCAAATTTATACTTCTTACATTTATTTTCACCGTATTCCGTGTCATCGAGTCGTTTATGGATGGCACGATACGAAAAAGGTTAACGCAAAAAAAGTAAATACGGCAAAAACCCATGCAGATAGGTCTTGCAAAAACTTACTGACACAATTTAGTCACGTCCTTCACCTGCATGCGGCCGTGTTTACAATTTATTGGCAAGTGAATTTCCCGTAATTATCGTCAAAAATGGTGCAGTACACTAATCCGGAGTTATCAGACATGGTCTTGATCTACGGGGAAGCTTTATCGAATGTTGCTGGAGAGATTTCGCGGTCGCCAAGTTCAACTTTAGAAAATCGGTGGATAGGTCGTAATGGACCAGTTTTATGGCCAGCTCGTTCACCGGACTTAAATCCTTTTGACTTTTTTCTATGGGACCATTTAAAACAGATTGTTGGTGAGAACTAAAGCTTCTATGGCTCGAAGGGCACAAGCATACATCGATAACGGAGGGCGTCATTTCGAACATTTAATTTGAAGGTTAGTGCCCTTGATCAAGTGTCGTGCGTAACTTGGAATGTCACTCTCACTTACTACGAATAAAAAATTGGTTTTTGCTTGACTATCTAAGTTTTTATCTTCTTTCGCTTTTAATGTACTCAGGGAGACATTGGCGGGTACTAGAATTACGTTCAAACTAATTAAGATTTTATCTGGGTTTAGAAAGATTTTTCGAAAAAATGGTAAATAGCAAAGTAATTTGTTTTGATCAGTTCTATCACCGTTTAAATTTTCTTAACGCATTTCAATAACATACTGTATTTGGGTGCGTACATTAGGCGCAAGCCTCGTAAAGTTATGTGAAACATCCTGTATGTATGTACAAATAACTATTAATGATTTACTGTAAATAGAATTACTTTACGTTAATATTGTAGTTGTTACCAGATTTTATTTTTTTCCAGATTAAATTTTTCAACCGGAAGGAAAAGTGCACACGGTGTTTTCAAAAATACTTTTTTGGGCCTCGAGTATTATTCACAGGTGTCCAAGCGGCAAAATTGTTTACAGTTTAGTGGTTAAAAGTGAACGATTTTGTAGTAACCGTATAGTGGTGTGTTTAGTGTTAAAAGTTGCAGATATACTTTCGGAATTATGAATCAAATTACGGGAAGTGCGGATTCTACATTTGGTAAACAATCGGCATCTGTCTACACACAGTGCGGTGATGCGTTGACGGTTGACGAAGAAAACATTGTTGTAACGGTTAAAAGTTACTCTCCTGTGAGGGACCTTCTCACCTGCGAAGACGATGCTAATGAGATGAAGGTAAGCGATTTTTATAAATAAAAATCTTGGGCGCAATAAAGTGGGGTGACTTTTTTGCATTTTAAAGTCTGCTTTTCTGAATTCGTCTGTAAAGTTTACGAAGTAGTCTGGAAGGTAACCCAAAATAGTCCGTAAGGAAATACAGGGCGAATCATTTATAATAAAGACCCTAAACGATTACTGATTACAGATAACTTGACATTAGTTGTATAAGAAAAATTTAGTTTAATAAATTTGAATCAAAGTAGTTGTTGATATGTCACTCATTAAATTTGACAGTGTCATCAATTCCATTTTTTTCCTTTGAATTCAAAATATACTCGTTTTCATATTAATGTGCATCGAAGTAGTCGTTGAAAGGGAAAGGGTGGCTACCATGTGAAAATTCAAACAATCCTAAACTCAATCTTCCCTAAAAATTATTTTTCAAATAAATGTGTACCTTATGTAGCAAAAAATAAATAAAGATTTTTGTCATTATTGATGTGATTAAATTTGTTTTGAATGACATTAATGATACTTTTTGTGTAATGTAAATTAATAAATTAAAGATTCATTTAGACTTCTACAACCTATTGACTTAGCTTGTACTTTGTGGAAATCATATGCATAGGTCATAATTGTCATTATTCAAAATTGACTGTAAAATAAACGAAATTAATAGTTCGTAAAATGTGCACGTTTGTAAGGTCGGTTACATAACATTTTTTTAAATTTAATTTAAAGAATTTCGGCCTATCAAAATAATAAAAAAACGCTACCAATTGAAACCGGGTTACCATTGACCCGGTGTTTTTGTTTAAAAACGGACTTTATGTGCTAATTGATGTTTTGTTCGAAAATTTTCAAAGATACATATAAACATAGATACCTGTGATAGCTTTGGCAATTTTTATAAATTGGGGTTTACCTATTCAGCCACAGTATTTTGTGGCATTCTCCATTTGTCAAGATCATGGCAGTTTTTTCGTCGTTTGAGTACATTTTGAATTCAAGAGAAAAAAAGGTCGAGTTGATGACACTGTCAAATTTAACTAATGACATATCAACAATTACTTTGATCTGATTTTTCACACGTACAAAAAGAAAAGTTGACTGTGATAATGTATTTTGGGTTGCATTTAATAATCGGTCAAGGTCAAGTGACTCAGCCTGTATACAAAGTGATTATTAATTCTTACGACAAACTCGTAACTCGTAACTTGGAGTGAGAGACACTAAAGAGTGAGTAAGATAGCTATACGGTGACGTCAGTGGAGTGAGCTCGATTAGGCAGAAAATACACAGAGATACTTCATGAAGCATGCTTCATGAAGCAACATTTAGAACGCATGTATAGTCGTCACCAGGAATATTTGGGATTGACGTATGCAAAGCTTTATTGAGGGTTAAGCAGCTTTGTGGTCGACCGTAATAATTTTTCACTGCGTGTGGTACTACCCAGAAGATGTAGAAAAGAGCCGTATTCAGGTGTTTTTGTGGTGGGCTTTTAATTTATTACAGGCAAACATTTGGGAATTAATATATTAATTTAATATTAAAGTGATAATGCAGATTTGTAAAGAAACAATCTCAAAATATAACTGAATATTAAAATTAATTTATTTTTTTTTTGATGAAACCCCAAAAACAAATTTCTGTTACGGACCATCTCTTCCTACAAACCTTTGAAGCCTGTCCTAAGAAATGCAAATTTGTTTATGGCATCTCTACCGCAAGCCCCATGAACCACCGTGGGGAGTAAGCGGCTTATTCTATCATGAGTCTCAAATATTGTTGGTGACGACTATAATCAAATGTGGCGCTTTACACAGGAGCAAGTACCATCGCGTAAGGTAGAGTACCAACTCGATGAGTGTTTGAAATTTGGAATTTCACTGGACGATTCATGAAGTCGGTCAAAATATGTAGGGGAGGCCGGGGCTAGTTGGCCCATATTTCAATTTTTTGTTTTTGGCACCGCGTCATTAATTTATTTTAAAGCATTGTTCAGTGTAATCAATTTGCCGATGTCTAAGTTGTAATTAAAAATAGATATTTTGGTTTTTATCGTTTTTATTTTTTTCTTATGTTGATTGTTTTGGAGACATGCAAGATGCGTCAACGTACCCCGACTCAGGGGTCAGTTGACGCACACCTGGGGTAAATTGACGCAGTAAGGAAAAGTGATTTAAAATGGTTTTAAATGAGTATAGTTTTATTGAAAATAGACTTAAAACCTGGTTTTTAAGGTAATTGTATTGACACTAATGCAAATTAGTAGTAAACATAGGTAAGTATAGGTAATAATACGCTAATAGGTCGTTATGCCTGTTTCGTCTATGTTGTAGATATCTGCAGGTCCAAATTTTAATCTGTTCAAAACGATTTGCAAATTTTCGAAGAATTTCGCAACATTATTTTTGTTAAAAGCAGTAGCCCGAGCTAAACTGGTAGCTTCAGGAGTCCTTATTGACAACCTAGCATGTCGTTTCAAAAATGAGGTGAACCAGTCTTCACCTGCCATCTTATTTTCAGCCCAATTTTCTGGAAATTTAACTTTCAAGACAGTAGCATACTCAAAAGCAAACGCTCTGATCTCCCTAGGCGACAATCCGTAATAAATATCCGCTGCTTGCAAGATGTATTCCTCGAGAAGTTTTTTTTGTTCGTTTGTAAAAACCTAAAACAACAAAAACTTCTTTAAACATATCTATTGAAAACTGAAAAACACGTTTTTTTGCATATTTTATGAAGCACTTACTTGACGGACTCTTTTGTACCCAATTTCCGTTTTTGGGTTTTCTGCCTGTCCTTGTATCTCTTCATCGGTAACTTTCCTACAGAATCTTCTTAAAGAAGCCTCTGGAATATCAAAATCTTTGGCAGTTCCTCGAATAGATTTTTGGTTTAATTTAACCTCTCTAGCTGCCCTTAGCATTATGTGTGGCGGGGTGGCTGCTCTTTGCGAGGTTCTTTTGTAGTTCCTCATTGTGCTATAACTAAAAAATGTTTTAATTATTTACACAACAAAATTTAAAAATATTACATATAAGACTACATTCTACTCGGGGCAAGTTGACGCACACGTCAACTTGCCCCGGGTCGAATGCGTCAACTAGTCCCACGGGCGATTTTTGAACTGCGCCCATTTGTTGGGTTAGGTTTAATTTTTAATAATTATTTAATAATTGTGTCTTAAAACTGAATGTTTAGAGATTCAAATGTTATATTTAACAATAATGTCGCATTTTTACTTCAACGCATATAACAAATAAACCAGACTGATATAAATTACTTACCTGTATAAAAAATCATAACACTCGACGTAAAATAAACACGACAGCACTACAGCACTGATGCTTCACACAAACTAGAAGACCGTTTCGTAGGTCCTTTCGGGTGGGGAGCGGACGTTGCCAGATTTGTATCTTTAGGAAAAAATCAAGTGCGTCAACTAACCCATGCGCCAACTAGCCCCGGCCTCCCCTACAGTTTCCAGAGTTTTCGTCTCCGCAATTGTCAAGTGTCGCGAATCTGTCATCATTTTTAGTGTCTTAGATACCGTCACGTAGCTCATTTGTAATTTCATTTTTAGTTAAACCGACACAGAACACACAAAAAAAAAACAGTAATTATTGGAAATACTTGTGTGACTGACTTGGAGCTGTCACTTTATTTTACTCGATGTCTATGTATCCGTATTGGCCGTATCATCAAGTGTAAAATCGAAGAGAAACGATCGATGTTACTTGATCGTCCACGATCGACGTTCTGTGTATCTCCTGCCTTAAGGTGACCAACCGTCCTGATTTAGCCAGGACATGTTTATTTTTGTATTGTCTCGTCCTGTTTTATATTTATGTCTTGATTTGTTTCGATTTAAGGACCAACACACCTATACATATACAGGGTGAATATAAAGTATGGAACCAAGCGGTTTTATTTTTAATCATTTGCCTCCAGAAAAAAATAATTAATATAAAGTAAAGTAATGTAAAAAATGTGATCGTATTTTTTGAACGAAATTTTGTTTTGTTTTTGAGTTATACGATTTTTTTTTATCAAAATTGCAATTTATGTAAAAAAAATTTTTTGGAAAAATTAAATATAAAGTAGCTAGTTGTAATCCTTTGAGTATAGCTTTTATGAGAAAAATCATTTTATAGTGGGTTGCCATATAAAAAAAATATTTTTTTTTTTGTAGAACTCAAAAACAAAAGGAAATTTCGAAAAATTTTATTCTTGTTAAATCATCACATTTTTATAGTACTTATTTACCACATCTTTCTTTATAGATCTTGTATGCTTCTAGCCTTATTCTTAATTTTACTACTCAATATCGCAAAAACTATGCATCGTAGAGTATTTCAACCTGTTGCATCGTGTTCAGCGGGTAATTTTACGTCTAAAAAAACATATTTCAACTGTTTTTAAGGTTAAAAAAATTCGTAAGTTTTTAAACTTGACCCAATAACGTTTTGTGCACTTTTTTGAGTTTTTAAGATCACTAGAAATGTAAAAAACATTATATGGATCAATTTTAAAGTTAAACATTTTTTGATTTATTTCGAGATTTTGCTCGATTTTTGAAAGAAAAAAATGAAAAGTGAGTAAAATCATAAATTTAAATATTGCAAACATTATTGGCTTAATTACTCGAGTATGGACAGATAAATCACGGTGCCTTCTCTTTGGACGCATAAGGTTCCACAACAGTTACAACAAAATTAAATAAGTCTTTGGACATTCGAAACAGCTTGATAAATTGTCTTTCTGACAATTCCCGCAAAGGATCTCCAGCAGCAGCTCGCCTCAATGGCACATCTACTTCTTCTTCCTCTTCCAAATCGTCAATTAAATTGAGCATCATTAAATCATCCATTTTGTGCACTACAAGCAGCGACGAGTTACTACAAGTTTGATTACAGAATTTAGTGCTCAAAAATTTGGTTTATAGAATAATTTTAATACCTTTGTAAGAAGAAAACTTTCAAGGAGGAGTCCCGAAAAGGACTAATTTTATGTTAAACGAAGGGAAACAAAACGTACGACGCAAAAATAGAAGAACGAAAGACACAGGCGAAAAACGATATAAAGAGTAAACTGTCAAAATTTAAATAACGTCTGCAAGAAATAATAGCTGTGAATAATAGTCTCATCAAGATCAAAAAAGAGAGCGTGTGGTGAGTTACCTACCTGCGTTTTTCTTCAAATTTTGTCTGAAATTTAATGATAATAAACCAAAAATATTAAATATTCAGTTTTTTTTAATTAAACAATTAATTCATATATTACTCATTTAAACCAATTCTTCATTTGAATTTAGATTACTACAAATGTCAAATCTCACTAGTTTTCTATGGATCTCACTTATAATAAAGCGCTCGAAAAATCTCACGCGTTTTCATTCGAGTTTTGTCACCGGTGAGAAAAGTCATCGCGTCAATAGAAGGGTTTTAGCACTTCTCATTAAAATGACGTCATTTTGGTGACTAAAGTCACCAGTGAGAAATCTCACACGAGTCGGTGGTAGGCACCCAGTTGTCCTCTAAGGTTCTATTTTGGGTCTTCTGCTGTTTAATGCCTTCATCAATGACATGACAGTTGATCTTAAGGCTAGTACATTATTACACGCAGACGATCTGAAAATCTTCCGTAAAATAACATCCTTAAATGACTGTCTAAGTTTGCAAGCAGATCTTCTTAAAATTGACAACTATGGCTTGCCGATTAATGTTAGTAAATGCTCAATTGTATCTTATTGTTTTAAATCTGAAATTTTTTTCCATGATTATGCTATTAACGAAGTTTCCATACAAGAGGTTAAAGATTTGGGTGTCGTATTCCCATATTCACTCTGTTACGTCTGCGTCATTAAAATCTTTGGGATTTATTATAAGAAACGGAAAAAAATTGGATACAAATATCTTAAAAACTTTATACTTTGCCTTTGTCCGTTCTAAATTAGAATTTGCCTGTGTTGTTTGGTCGCCTGGTTATGAAATTCACAAAATTGGACTTGATAAAATCCAGAGACGCTTCCTAAAATACTTGATATACAGAATTGATGGGATTTATTCAGCTAGAGGTATCTCTCACTGTGATCTACCAGAGAGATTTTCATTTGTCAGTTTAGATCGAAGCAGAAGTTGTCTCTCTGTACAAAATCGTAAATAGTAGTGTTGAAACTTTTGAAAGAAACTTTTTATAACTCGCACTCGTTTGGAGAAAGAAATATAACTTATGTACTGTTAACTCACTGTGAACATCAGAGAGCAATTCTGAATCGTTGTGAGTAGTATCTCAGCTAACGCCTCGTCTCCACAAACCGTGCTCGCACTTGCAAAATGACAGTTTCTGGCCTAGTAATACAAATAACTATTTATTGGTCAAAACCACTTTGTAATTTTTGCTATAAATATAGAAGATATGGTTGTCTAGTATCGAAAATAAAAGTCACTGTCAATTTTGTTTGATAAGATTCCATTAGCTTTTCATTTTACATCAATAATGGTCTAATAGAAAAATCGTACAGCTTCATAAAACCCGCTTCAGCAAAATATATCTCTGTTACTAGTGTATTTATGCATGTCGAGCAAAAATCAATCAGATGAAGGACTTTTTAGGATGTCATCTCTAACGTGCTGCGGCGATTTGAGCCCCGGACTTACGACGTTCTACGTCTGCTACTTAACAATAGCGGAGTGTGCATGGTGTTTGGTATGTTTGTACTTAAAATACTGCGCAAACACTCCGTCTAACAAGTAATAAAATAAAGAAATAAAAATAGTAAAATAATGTTAAATAGTAAAAATAATGCTCGGTTTTGTAAGTCATGAAGGACATATGTGCGTGGGGACGAGTCAGTGGCAGCGCCAGCATAATTTTTAGGTTGGGCGGTACTCGGCAAAAAAATTTTTAGGATGGGCGAGGTGAACATCCATAAAATCATATTAGTTAGTTTTCTGTTTCATTTTTCCAAAAACTCATTTTGTAAAATAGAGGATTTATTAATTGCTTTATTTATTTACTTATTGTTTACAAATAAATAACATTTTCAAAAATTAAGAAAAAATATTTATAGTATACAGTAAAAAAATAAGAAAAAAAGTAAAATAAACTAAAACACAAACTACACAAATTAACGAATTATACATAGTATAATGTATAAAATTTTATACAAGTTTTTGTATAAAATTTCTATTCTTCTATTATTATGTGCAGCGGCAAATGAATTTACAATTGCTTCTAATTCTAGATTTTTTACTGCATATACTTTTCTCAACGCCTAAATCCGTTAGTCTGTCTTGGGACATTGTAGTTCTTAAGTAATCTTTTATTCTTTTAAGACTACTAAAAAATCTTTCACAGCTTGCACTTGAAGAGGGTACTGTCATGGCGATGTGACACAATTTATGCATTTCGTGAAAAACTAATTTAAATTCTTGCAAAAGGGCCGCAAGTTCATTTATTGTTTTTATTTTGGTTTTGTGGTTAATCTCATATCTGTCTATAGTTTTTGGAAATAATTTTATTTTATCTTCAATTGAAACTGTATCACAATTATAATGTTTGGCTAACGGAATGAGGTGATCCAAATTCAAAAAGATAGAGTTAGATGGATTTAAAGTACCTTTTAAGATATTTGAATTTTCTTCAAATCTGCACGAAATTTCGGAAATAATTTTATCAATTACAGAAAAATATATTTTAGTTTTAAATTCAGTTTTTCCCGAAACGCATCTGTTTTCTTCGAGACTTCAATTTTTTTAACTATAACTAAATGATCAAATTTTGCGGGCAATTTTTTTGACCTCTTAGTATTTAGATCATCTGATTTAATACCGTAGATGTGGCTGTTTCAATAGCATCATTCCAGAGTTTTTCAAATTCTTCATCCGTTCGATAAGATTTTAATAATTGTTCCAAGGATTCAATCATTGTCATACTTTTTAAAACATCAGTATCAAACACTTTGCAAGTAATCCGAAACATTTTTAATTTTTGATAAGAATTCGCAAAAAACATGTAAATTAAATAAAAATTAAAAATCTATACTATTCAATAGTCCATTTGGTTCAGGAGATCGGCTGCTGTTATTGCTGCTGCATATTGATTTAATAAAATTAAAATGGCAGGTAATGTTTACTTTACTTCCAAACAACTTGTTATCTGGGAAGTCCACCTTGTATCACTAACTCTTTTTAATTCAGTTGATTTAATTTCTGGATCTAATTGTTTTTATATGTTTAAAAATCTACTATGTACTGCAGCTCCAGAAATAAATATACATACAGGGTGAATATAAAGTATGGAACCAAGCGGTTTTATTTTTAATCATTTGCCTCCGGAAAATAATAATTAATATAAATTAAAGTAATATAAAAAATGTGATCGTAATTTCAGAACGAAATTTTGTTTTGTTTTTGAGTTATGCAATTTTTTTTGTCAAAATTGCAATTTATGTGAAAAAAATTTTTTGAAAAAATTAACAATAAAGCATATAGTTGTAATCCTTAGTGTATAGCTTTTATGAGAAAAATCATTTTATAGTGGGTTGCCATTTAAAAAAATTAATTTTTTTGTAGAACTCAAAAATAAAAGGAAATTTCGAAAAATTTTATTTTTGTTAAATCATTACATTTTTATAGTACTTTAGCACTCATCAATTAGTTTTTTTTTAAAAATAAATAGTTTAAGCAAAAAACGTTTGGTTCCATACTTTTTATTCACCTGGTATATAAGTTTTCAAGAACAGAAAAAAAATATTGCAATCTCTTAAATTTTTGCAAACATCTACAACTAAATTTAAAACGTGATTAAAACAATGAACGTATATAGCCTGTGGAACTTCTTTTTTTAACAAGGCTTGTACTCCTTTAATTTTCCCACTCATTACGTTAGCGCCATCGTATGTTTGTGCCACACAATAATTGATGTCAATTTCACACTGACGTTTTTTAATGAATTGCAAAAGAGATGCAGCATATTATTTGATTTGAACAGGGTGGGCAGTCGCTTGGAAAAGAAGTATTTTGGTTGGGCGTTTGCCCACCCGTGTGTTTTGCCATGGATAAAGTAATTTGGCTTAATTCAAATTGGTATATTTGATTCCATTAACCTAGAATACCTAAAACAGGAACAACACAAACAAATTGAACGAAAACAGTGAAAAAACGAATACAAATGCCAGTCATGTCAGTTCAATAAACCATGTAGGTAAGTAAGCTGTTATATCAGGGACATGCGCAGTGCTACTAACTTAAATACGAAATTTCATAGTCACCTATTATGCCAATTTCAATGAAATCTACTATACAGGGTGTTTCAGAAAACTTTACGAGGCCTGCGCCTAATATACGCACCCAAATATACAATATTCACAAAACACTAGATACAAAAAATGCACATTTAATTATTTAATTTTTGGAAACCCATGACAGTAGTTGTCAAACTAATCACTGATTCATTAATAGTCATAAACTGCAGTTTTTCAGAAACAATTATCATTTGTTCTATCAAGAGACGGCATAAATATGATTCTAGTTTATCTATCTTAATCACTAAATAACTAAAAATGTTGTAATTTTTGAAAGGGTGAACAAACTAGAGAAGATTATCCAATTTTTCAAAATTTGTAATCGAGTTCGTATCAGAATATGTATTATTGATTGCATCTTACAGGCGCAGGCCTCGTAAAATTATGTGAAACACCCTGTATTTAAAAAAATGTAAAAAATATTCACAAAACTCCCGTGACGTTAAACCATAATTTTTGAGTGTATCTTAAACGACACAGATGACTATTATTTCATCTGACTGTACAGGGTGCTGCATTTTGGATGTCCGAATAGGGAATCTCCGAAACTAAGAGGTTTAGCCAAAAACGAGTAATACATTCTGGGGCTCATTTTTTGAGAAAATAATATTGGTTACAACCGCATCTAGCTATCGTCTTTTGTTTTCGACTTATAGACAAAAATTGACATTTTAGCGAAATCTAAAAAAATTCATATCTTCGTTATTATAGAAGATACGGATCTGAAATAAAGACTTTATGCAGGCACTTTTTTATGTAGAATTTAATAATGTAGTTAACAATTTTTTTTAGTTGTTTGTTTAGCCGTAATAAAATAAACTTGTATTTTTTTAAATGGGAATCATAGATGGCTATGTCATTTTTAAATAGCTTGTTTTTTCTTATCTAAAAATATATATTTGTAACAAATTATTATAGTACATTTTTAGCAAAAAATTATCTTTGATTTTTGTTCGCAGTTGGCCATGAAAAAATGTTGCATCTTCAACTAAAAGGATTTTTAAACTATATTATATTCAACCGTGTCACTAATGAAAAAGTTTTCTAAGTACTAAGTAATGAAAAAGATGCAAAATACATACTAATAACATTTCTTTGTTTTTAAACAAGCTAACATTACCATTGCAACTTCTAGTGATACATAGAGTGTTGTAAAAAAAAGCCGCTTTAATTCTTCAATAAAATATATTTTATATGACACAAAAATGACGATATGGCTATTCAAATACCCAAATTCCGTCTATGTGGAAGGTTATCCTACCTCCATTTGATCATCAAAAAAATGTTTTTTCTAATTGTGTTGACTGTTGACCGTGGAGGGAGAAACAACTGGAGAGAGCGTGCCCTATACCGGCAATGCTAGAATCTTGGTCGAGCTGCAAAACACCTTTTACGACCTATTTTGAATCTCCCGCTTAAATATGTAATCAGTGCGCATGTCAAAAGTTGTTTTTCGAATCAGCTGATACCATAGGCGTCTCATTGTGTCCGTGTTTTCCACGTTGTCTTTTGATTTTTGTATTTATTAATTATGTTTTACACAGTTTTTTAAAATGATCTGCCTAGTTTAAGTATTAGTATTAATTGTTAATGTATAGTCGGTGGTTTATTTAGTTATTTAGTTAACTGAATGTATAGAAACATTATCTACACCACTGCATCCAAATTGGTAGTGGGGGAAAAGTTTGAGCGCGCGCTTCGAAAAGGATCATAATAAAAAAAGGTCTTTGCTCAAGAAGCACGTTTGCAGTGCTTATGCTCCCTCCACGCTGTTGACACATTTGTGTTTCCTATTTTTGGATTTTTTAAAAATATGTAATAATTTTGTTCTGAAGCGCTCGCATATTTGTTCAATGCTTCTACCGTATCGTATTTTTTAAATTTCTATAATTTTATCTATTTTTTCATCTTTTTTACAGTTCACAAAACTCTTATTGATTATTATTTACACATTTGGAGTGAAATAGTTTTTCCATGGCCAACTATTATCAAACAAAATATGTGTTTCACTTTTTAAGTATAGTTATAAAATAATATTCAAATATATATTTTTTAGATCAGAAAAAAAAAGCTTTTCGAAATTGCCATAGCCGCCTATGATTTCCATTTACAAAAATACAAGTTTATCTTATTACGGCTAAACTAATAACTGAAAAAAATTGATAACAACATTATTAAATTCTACGTGAAAAAGTGTCTGCATAATGTCTTTGTTTCAAATCAGTATCTTTTATAATAATAAAGATATGAATTTTTTTAGATTTCGCTAAAATGTCAACTTTTGTCTGTAAGTCGAAAACAAAAGACGATTGCAGGATGCGGTTTTCACCAATATTATTTTCTCAAAAAATGAGCCCCAGAAGGTATTACTCGTTTTTGGCTAAACCTCTTATTTTCGGAGATTCCCTATTCGGACATCCACAATGCAGCACCCTGTACATGATGTCAAATTTCGATGGTATGACGACACATGCGTCAAACGATTGAAAGATTGGTTATGTGCATCTAATAACAGAGTTTGTAACACATTTATTAAATTATTAAATAATAAACTTTTTCGAACTAAAATACATCGTCATCATCGCTTTCTAAATCTGATTCCGCTAGAGATATAATAATCGGTGGTACATCTCTGATGGCATTGTTTCCCATATATTCCAGCCAATCAGCTTTAATAATTTTTTCACAATGGTTTATGCTGTTCTTCCAATTGTCGGCAGTAATTTTTGAAAGAGCTTCTTTCCAGACCACATGGACTTTATTTGGAATATCCTTTGCTCCTCAAATGTGCCTATTATAATACATTTTAGATGAGGCCCAAGCCAGTAGGGATTGCGCGGTTATTAAAAAAAAAACGGTTATCAGTTAACCGGTTAATTGAAAGTATTAAAAAACCTGTTAGGTTAAACTGCGCCGGTTAACCTGCCACTCTGGAAAACCTGGTTACTTAAAACAACCGCCGGCCCTGGGAAATCGGTTATTTTTGAAAATTCATCTGAATGAAATTAACATCAAAAATAGTGTCGAAAAACGAAGAATGCACAATATTTATTTGTTAAAAAACTTTATTTTATTACATTCAATTCAAATATTTCAATATACTGAATCCAAAGAATTCAAAAAAACTAACTCATTTGTGTGAGCTGGCGTTAATCGGCTTCTTGAATCTGAACAAACGTTATTCAGTGTAGATACAAGGCGTTCAGAAGCAACTGATGCCCCAAGTGCAGTTAAAAACTTCATTGCCACCTTGTAAGTAGCTGGAAAGGCAAATTTGCTTTCTGTCCAATATTGAATGGGATCTCGGTTTCGGGGTTGAATTGGCTGATTTAAATATAGCTTTAGTTCAGTTGGTATTCCCGCGGAGCTATCAGAATCTGGCAAATTCTTTGAAGTGACCTCTTCGTGTATGCTCCATATGCTGCACCCACATGTAAGTCCTTTTCTGCATTAGTTGATCGATTGGTGGAGTAACTGAACCCTGAAGCCTGAGCTCGCTTCTCACTTCCTCTTTAATGGCAGATATAGCTGAAGCAACATTCAAAGGAGATGAGAAATGAATACGTTTAAAACGCGGATCCAATATTGTTGCTGCAGCCAAAATATTATTTTTCTCAAGTAGATTTAGCCTCTTATTAATTCTTATTAATAAGTTCTTTTTTCAAACTTCGACATCGCACATTGTTAACAATCACTCTTTGTAATGCGTTTTTCATGCAATTTATAAGAGGGATTACGAGACTTGCCGACACATATTTCTCTCCAGATATGGTTTTCGTAGCGTCTTCAAAAGGCCGAAGTAAAATTAAAGTCTCCTCAATTATTTCTAGCTCACTGGGAGTCACCATAGACGGAGCGGCTTTGTGTGCAGAAGACAATAATATTTTTCCAACATGTCTTGATGGCAATTTGAATCGTTGTAGACAGTAAAACGTTGAGTTCCATCTCGTTGCCACTTCTTGGATAAGGTATAAATATGTGTCATCTTTCTTCCCTTCTTTTTGTTGTTCTTTCCTTAATTCATCTTTGTATAAAACCAACAACTTACGGTGCTTCTACTTGAAGGATGGTATAAAGGCACCGCCACTTTTAGAAATCTCTTGAAGTACTCTTTTTTGGTACAGTTTAAAGGATAGTTATCCTTGCATACCATAAATAACAGCGCCTGGGTTATTAATGCGTCGTTTGAACCTCCGGCTAAGAAAAATGACATATTATTGTTAATAAATGCTGCATTGAATACAACCATCTTCAACTTCAATTAAAATATGAAAAACACTGAAAATATCTTACATTCATAACTTCTCTTTTCTTTAAAAGCAACGTCAATTGTTGGTTGAATCCAACTGGAAATTTTCGCACTACTAGTGTTGGAAGTAGCTGATGCTCCGTCTTCATTCTCTTGCGACTGTGACTGTAATAAAAATAAATACAATTCAAAACATTGCCACAATACTGAAATTTAAACACATTGTTACCTGGAAGAGCTCAATGTCAATGTCACTATTTGGATCTGATTCTGGATCAGCATCTCTGATGGCAGACTCCGACTCAAGATAATTTGTTTTTTCAGTTTTTCAATGTTTTTATTTTCCAACCATTTTTGCATATCAGCTTTCCGGGAATTAGAATTCGGAGGTTTGTTCAACGTCATCGAATGATATGGAGCATTGTCAAGTATAACCACACACTTTTTTTCAATTTTAGATAAAGCAGGAAGAAGTTGAGTTTTAACCCAAGTTTTAAAGACCTCACCATTGATTGTTTTATGATAATCACGGTGTTCAATATTTGTGTTAAGCAACAAATCGCAATTTTCTAAAAATCCGTCTTTATAACCAGCATGCAATATAGTGAAACGCTTTCCTTCTTGTTTTGCCCTGGATATTGGTCATTTGTTGCCATGGATATCATTTATTCAAAATTCCTACTTTTTGATTTCAGCGTTGTGCAGTCCTCAGTTTAAATTAAAATATCTTTGAAACGGTCCATTTTAGGGGTATTAAAGGTTATGCGTTTTTTATTCGAAATTGATTACTCTATCTATTTGGGCAATCAAAAATTGGTGTTAAGAGAGCAAAAAAATGGAAAAACACAGAAAATGTGACCTGCAACTGCTGGAACCGGAAATTGAGTGGATGTATCCGGTTTTTGTGATTAACAGTTTAAAGGGTATGTTGTCACAGGGAAATGTTCCAAATTTTATAATATTTGGTCAAATAGTTCCAAAGTTATTAGAAAAAAATCAAATTTCCATACCCACATTCCGAGGGCTGTAAAATTCTTATCAGTAGAGATAGGACACGAGTTATTATTTAACTTAACATCATTTTATAGATCATTTTTGAGGTTCAAATATTGCTTCATATTTATGAATAACCCTGTATGATGTTTCACATAAAATTTTCCGATCATTATACTTTTTGTACCGATAGCCCATAGATTTTATGACCTTGTACAAACAGGTCCCACCTTGGATAAAATCTAATTTCACCGTAGCATATTCTAATAAATCGTAGTAAAGTGTTCATTTTTCTCATGGTACGCGTATATTTTTCGTTGCAATTCTGCCTTCAGAAAGTGAATGTAATAATTGTCTGCCTTACAGTTAGGTTTTCTTCCACCTTTACTTGCATCCTGCAAGACTTCTCCCTTTTCAAAAGCTGTGTAAATGTCTCGAACTTGACCAACACTTATCTATAGGAAAGGAGGATTTAAAGAATTTAGGATAGGAAATTGAAAAGGTAACACTTACAGAAAATATATTTGCAGCCTTTTCAAAAATTTTATATTTATGTATTGAGTTCAGGACTAATTTCGCTGCGTTCTAAACAATAATTACATACTGCTTGCTTTTCTCTAGTAGACAGTAAAACTCTTTTTGTGTCCATAATTGTTTAAATCAGTGGTTCCCAATTAGTTTTTGCTGCGTACCACTTCAAAAAAGACCTCAAACCTGCGTACCCCTTATTGTAGCAATGATAAATAAAAAAAAGAAGTCAGTTTAAATAACATTTATTATCTTCAAATTACAGTACAATAGTGAAAATCAGAATAGTATGATGTATCGGCGAAGACGCTAATGTGACAAATGTGCACGTCTTTTTTTATACAGCTCTTGAAAATCTGGTTGTCCTTCAGTCAGCTTCAGTCTTAAATCGTCTTCAAGTTAAAGTCTGTGACGATGTTTAGTTTTTAAGTTCGCCATGGCCGAAAATCCGCTTTCGCAAAGGTAGGTCGTGCAAAATGGCAGTAAATATTTTATTGCTGATTCGCTGATATGATAAATATCTTTTAAATTTGCCCAAAAGTCACCCAGTGATTGCTCTACAAAACAACTCTTGAGTCTGCTGTTGCATGAGATGTCTATTAATTCCTCTTGATCTCTTGATTTAAACTTTAAATCAAAAATGACAATAATGATTAAATAATTTCAAATCAAGTGATAGTGACCAGGTTGTTAAACCTTGAGTGAAATTGTCACCAACATAGCCACAGTGATTTTTTGTGTAACCAACTTAACGTCATTTTGACATGTCGGGAGTTTAGTGAATATAGAGGGTGATTCACGAGGAAGGAGCCTGACCAAATTCTCGATGCAACCAACATTACATTTTCATAAGTCAGGTAGATTTTAAAGATTTTTTGTAATAAATATGAAATCATAGCGAGCACACTTACAATTTGTCAGTTTTGACATTAAAATAATGAAAAACAGAAGTAATTAAAATGGCAACACAATAATAGGTGTCGAGCGACCAAGATAATTTGTAATCGAGTCACCTTTGCATCCGAGAACGTATGTCTAACTGCACGTGAAACGTCAAATAAAATGACATGTCAAAAGGTAAATCAGCAAAATGGGCTGGAATTAGTCGCCGACGTATAATAATACGAATAGGACCACTCTTTTTTGAAGGTAATTTATAAATTTAACTATTATAATCATCACCTTTTTGATCATGCCATTTTACTTTTTGACTTGTCATTTTACTTGACATTTTACAAACATACGTTTTCGAATCCAAGGTTGATTCGATTACAAATTATCTTGATCGCTCGAATACGAATTACGGAAGGCACTCATTCAAGTTTCATCCAGTGGTACCCTTCGCCTTGATAACTTAACAGGAACCTAATTTTCTCAAAACTGACCTCATCGTGTCAGAAGATGCTCTTTCCTTCGAGATACCTTTGGGCATCACACAGGAAGCAAGAGATGCATTTTGCAAACATTCTCCATAAGCTAAAATCACGTTAGTCTTCTCATCATTGGAATAAGTCCACAATGTGTAACGTTTGTCAATGATAATGGCGATGATTGATGATAATAATAGGCATCGTGGATTCAAATTAGAATTTTTTAAAAGTGTCGCAAAGCAACTTGCGAAGGTGTAGTGGTGGTTGCATCAAGAATTTGGTCAGGCTCATTATTCTTCGTGAATCACCCTGTATAATACAATTGTGGACAAAATAAAATGGGACAATACTGAAGAAGGAATTTTTAGCAATATTTTAGGGGAGAGCAATCCGCCTTATTGACCAATTGTCCTCAGCTTTAAAAATTATTCCCATTTTGACAAGTAGTGTCAAATTTAAAACATGTCAAAGTCCGTTTTATGAATCAACTAAATTTGATAGAAAATCTGCTACAAGACTTGTACCTTTGTTTCTACAACTGTTTATCTATTCATAATTAAAGAGCAGTTATATACAAAATAAGTAAGTCCGCTGTTTTCAAAACATAGTCCAATTACCAGCTTGACATTTTGAATCGCCAAAAGTAAGTCACTGCAATCAAAATAAATTCCGATAATTTAGTAGCTTGTCAATGTAATAATCGGATTTTTTTTATTGAGAGCGTTTTTCCATTTGGATAATCGGACTTATTATGACTGAAAATGTGAATATGATAAGCGAACTTTGTTTTGAAAATAGCGACCACGATAGCGACCTTAGTTCTACATAAATCGAAAAACCAATTGACGTAAACTAAAATTTAATTTTTTTTAGCCCATCCCTGTTTGTATAGTGAGACAAAGAATGACGATTTGGCTAGAGTCATCTTTAACCGCTAGGGGCAGCACCTTATGTAGTGTTTAAGAGTTGATACAGACCTTTTTCTCTGAGCATAGATTTTGTTTAAATAATCTGTTTTTACTATGATAAATGTAACACATCTACAGAAAAAACTCTAATGCACTACTGTCATATGTTAAATATTTTTGATTTTTTGTTTTAATGAATGCTAGTGATGGCGTCAAGTAAGACATTATTATACCTTTTGTAATAACACTAGGTCAAAAATGAAAAATCCATTACAGGAGAAACCTAGGGGTATCTTTCTTCTTTAGAAAATTTTTTGTTTAAGTCTCTAAGTTAAATAATTTCCATAAAATTACGTTTGGGGCAAAGACTTACAACGTAAGGAAAAACTACTAGGCATATGGACTCTTAAGAGAAATCGATATCGTCAATTTTCGTAGGCAGTTCGCTGTATAGAAATAGTTACTTTCGTATATGTTCGCGTAAATGTGGGACAAAAACATACACAGACGTTACATTATGTACATACGAGTACATAACTACAAAGATAAAGTATACAACGCTGAAATTCTAGAAATAAAAACTAAAATTAATAAAGAGAGACAGGAAGTAAGAGAGAAAGGAAGACCTAGGCGACATCTACCGGTTTGTAGCTACAATGAGAGTACCAAAAAAGACTTGATTACCTTTATCTTTTTGTATGTGTTAATTAACAATAAAGTATTTTTGATAAATCGTTGATTATACTACACATAAAAATTTGTTTTTTTTTTAAATTTTTCGATTTTTTAGATTTCTACTTTTAGCTCACCCCCTATACAAAAGGCGTTGATTTTGATTAATGATTTGTAATGAGTAATTTAATACGTAACTACATGCAAAAAAACTCATTGTTTTAGCTATATTTGTAGAATTTCGATTTTTTTGTCAATTTTAGGGGTAGTTTTCAGGTGGAAGGGGTGGTTTGGGAATTTTTCAAATATTTTTCCCGACATTCCACGTGCTTTTCTGTAGATTTCATCGAAAAAATTCTGAAAATTGCAGAATAAGTTTTCAAAATATCCCAGCTCACGTTCCGTAATGGGATCTTTTGAAATTTTGGAAATTGTGAAATTTGCATATAACTGTTTTCCATTGCGGTAGTTGAACTTGCCTTGTCGTGTTGAATCATTTATAAAAACTTTTACATTTTCTGCTATTCCCTCTTTACTCATGGCCACATACAGCGTGGCCCACGTAAGACTACGACCCTGACGAGCTTTAAAATGCCACCAAATATACAGTTTCCAATAATAACTAGATTCTATAAAATTATTAGTAGTAATTTCGGATATCCCTTGATTCTCCAAAATGCCAAAAAATATATCGACGTCTGTCAAATTTTACGAACATTTTGTAAAAATTACTCATTTGCGATAAAAAATAAATGATTTTTAAACTGCTACATCGGCTAAAGGAACAAAAGCATTAATATTTGTCATGAATTCAGCAAAACAAGGAAACGTAAATATAACTGTTGAACAAACTTAAAACTATCGTAACAAATGTTCGAAATGATGACCATCATTTCGCAAGCATGTTTGAACTCGAGTTATGAATGACCGGCGTACTCTTGCTAAAATATCTGGAGTTACTTCAGCACAAGCGGCACGAATTCTATTTTTTAATTCTTCCATGTCTCGACAAGGAGTGTGATAAACTTTGTTTTTAACAGTTCCCCATAAAAAAAAATCCAACGGAATCATGTCAGGACTTCGAGGTGGCCAGTTGTAAATGCTTCCTCTTCCAATCCACTTTCTCGGATATGTTGCGTCTAGGTACTGTCGCACGTTTCGTGAATAATGTGGAGGAGCACCGTCTTGCTGAAACCACATATCTCTTCTAATTTGTAAAGGAATATCTTCCAGTAACAATGCTATTGTGTTTTGTAAAAAATGAAGATATCGTTCTCCAGTCAATGTTCCATCAAAGAAGTACGGTCCAACAACGTAGCCGTCCACTATACCACACCAGACGTTTACTGAAATAACTTCTGGAAAATGTGTTTGTCTGATCCAATGTGGATTTTCTAAAGCATAGTAATGACAGTTATGTCTGTTGACAGAGCCATTATTGGAGAACTTTGCCTCATCGCTGAACAGTACTTTGTTTAAAAAATTTTCATTTTCATTAATTTTAGCCAGGATAAAATTGCAAAATTGAACTTTTCGAGGATAATCTGTTTCTTTTAAACCTTGCACCAACATCACATGGTATGGATGAAACTTGTTTTCTTTTAAAATTCGCTGGACTGATGTACGGCTAAWCCCGGTTTGTCGAGAAATCTGCCTTTGACCAACATGTGGATCATCGTCGATTATTTCCAGAACCTGTATTTCATTTTCGACCGTCGYAACTGTGCGGGGTCTGTTMCTTTTTCGTTTTGGCCAGTTTTCTCTTAATTCTTTTTCAAGCCCTTTAAAAATCTTGTCCGTCGGATGTCGTCTATGTGGAAAACGTTGACTGTATAAAACTGAAGCTTGCAGACCATTTTTGCGGCCTTCACCATAAATTAACAGCATATCGACTTTTTCGTCGTTAGAATACATATTTGTTTGCACAATGAAAAAAGTGGCAACTCTTGACAAGTTCGTTGAATAAAATCCAGAGTTGTCCAAACTAGATGTTTGAAAATGATAGTTTCTTGTATCTAGTTTCTCATGAAACTTGTATATTAGGTTGCATTTTACGCTCGTCAGGGTCGTAGTCTTACGTGGGCCACGCTGTATAATTGCCCGTGTGGAAAACATGGTTGGCCGAGGTAAATGCCGACTTTTTTGAAATGTTTGTCCTTGTGCTTTATTAATGGTGTCATTGCAAAATCTAATTTTACCGGAATTTGTTTTCGAGACATGGTTTTAGGTAAATTAGTCCCTTCTAAAGCATTTGTTTTTACCATAGGTAAAAAAAGCAGTCGATTTTCATTTTCTCGATTTAACATTTCAACTTGTATAAATGTCTCACTAAGACTTTTAACTTTTAGTCTTGTACCGTTGCACAGTTCACTTCTTATGTCAATATTTCTTAAAAGCATTACAAATGCTCCCACTTTAAGCTTTAGTGCATGCGGAGGTAACGAAGACGTTTCAATACTGTTTAATAAATCGGGAGGCACATGAAAATCATCTGTAGGATCAGCGTTATATGAATCTATGCTATAGTGTGTGCACTCTTCACCTTGTAGTCTTTGTAGAAGAATGTTGTTGATTTCTCTAACAGCATTATTAGTAGGACACAAAATAGCTTTATGTGAAAGATTATCATCGGGTTGCATTTCTGACTCAAAAACATGTTGAATTAATTCTTCTTTAGTGCAAGCTAAAAAACGTTTCAGAATTTCTATAAGATCGGATGAACAGTCTCTTGCGTCCAGTTTTATCAAATCGAGTAGTTCCGTCTTAAGGTTACCATTTAGAGGATGAACATATCGAACTAGTAGACAAAGACTTTTTTTCCAGACTTATATCCGTGCTTTCATCTATCAAAATGGAAAATTTATTCACTTTTAAGATTTTCACCAAGTCTTGTTTTACTCAAGATGGTCAACCACTTGCATTGCAACATTATGTTCAGCAAAAAAAACACTCAATCGTATTTCAAAATTTTGTACTTTTTTTTCTTCATATCGTCATTTTGCTTCTTAACGAAATAGTTCTGTATTGGGCGTTGATACTGGAGACAACTTACTTGTTTTAAATGCCGTTTTCCTTTTGCATGTTTTAATAGTTTTAGTAATAGTTTTAATAGTTAGTAATAAAAACATAGTCAGAACCACGGATGTATAATAAGAGAGGTGAGCCGGCGATCGACTAACGAGTGTCCCGTGAACGTCGCCTGTAAAACATTACAGACAAGGACAGACAACCCGCTTGGCTTGACGGCGACTCGTGATTCGAATCGCGACTGTGGCTTGTGTTTGATTTTTTTACATCAATCATCAATGTTTTTGTTGATACGGAATATATAATAATATTTTTTATCGTAATATGTAATAAGTAATGGTAATAAGTAATGAGAAATAAGAAATAGAGAAATTAAATATTTATTTTCTAAAACACAAATTCAGTAGTACATACCTACTTACATATAAAATTTTGAATAATTATTCAACTGTGTATAAAACTTAGGAACGTTGTAACCTTGATTTTTTCTTGTCCTTTGCAGACTCCTTTTAAAGTTTTCTTTGCTCTTGTCTATAATATTGTTTAACTCGCATGCATGTGTAGTAATACACTGCTTTCGCTATTATGTCGTCTCGATGTTCCTGACACTCAAATTGTATTAACCTATTTTCTTGAACTGAAAAAAATTCTTCTAATATATTGTCGAGAACGTCAACAGACGCAATATGCTTAAATGTCACAGTTTCTAACTTCTTCAAAAAATTATGAATACTTTTATTGGGATGGTTTAACCACCCTGTAGATTTTAATTCGACTAGCTCAGCTTCGGGAGGTAAAACATAAGCGGGTTTAGGATTATAGAGCAGCTCCCGACAAAATTTACAGCTTGATTCTTTAAAAAGCTTTTTGCAAATAAAACCCGTTAAGTAATAAATAATGCAGTCGAGTGTTTCAGGTAAATTGACATCATAAATAGGTGCCACGGCGTCTTCAGAATCTTCCCAAAATTCTCCTTCCAGAAGGTCGTCTAATTTATCCTTGATTTTTTGAATGTGTTGAGCTTTATTAACAGAGTCATTGTCAGAAAAGATACTTTTAAAATTTTCAATTGAGAGCACTGTGTTTTGGTACTCTTCACTGTCATTAGTACAATTTCCAAATTGTGGAGGTTTTAGCAACTTATAAATAGACAATAATCTATATATATATATAGTTGGGTGATCATTATCACACCCAGCTTGCCGAACTGTACCAAAAAAACGCTGTAATTTAAATAAAAATACATGAAGACCTTATTTAAAGCCACAGAGGACGCTACATACCTTTTTTTTAAACACAAAATACCCAAGGAAGGGATCATTTGAAGCATGCATTAATGAGTTAGTTGCATGCACTAAGCAGCTAATTATTTTTGTTAGTCAGTCAAGCACCAAGAATCTAAGTTTGAGAATACCTATACCTCTAAAGGATCTTGATTCATCTTGTTAGTAAGCACATAATTAAATTTACGAGTTTCCAAAAGATAATTGCACAACTCCAACGTAGATAAAATTGTCACACGAAGACCTTCAGCAGTTGCGCTTGTTAAAAATTGGTCTTTAGTAATTTTTTGTTCTACTACCATACTTTCCCAATCGTTAATAAATTTTAAATTCTCTTGAAGTACCTATACAGAACGCGAAAATATAAATTGGATAACTATAAGTTTCTATCTCTCTTTTAATCACGGATGAATAATTATTTAATTATTATTATTCATCCGTGATTTTAAGAGTGTGTTAAAATTACTTCAAAGTCTTCACTGCCTCTGACAATCCCTTCACCACTACAACGTCTATTTAAAACATCAAATAAATTATTTATTCTCCTAGTAAATGCAATTGTACAATCTGCGTTTTTAAGTCTATCACAACGCATTTGATAGTAGGCCAGACCATCAGCAACAGAATTACTAAAGATCTGAAAGCAGTGGGCAGATATTGCAAATATACCTCTCATAATATATTATATATATTATATATGTGAAATTTACCTGAGTTGCAAGTCTTACTCTCATTTTCATGAAACTATTTGGATTTACATGCATTTCTGTTATTTTTGGGCACACTCTTGTATTATTACTCTGTTTTTCATCCATTTGCAGAAGTATTTTATAATACTCCCAAAGTATACCACCTTCAGGCGTCTAAAATAAACATATATTATAATATAATTATGTGAGTACATTTTCTCAACAAGTACATACTACGAGGGCTCTGTTTTTCAAAAATCGGTTCCGCAAGCACTTTATGAGATGAGGGGCGTCGGAAAAAAAATAAAGGTACCTCGAATGATCCATAGGATGGACAAATTTGTTAGTTGTATTTGACAATTTCCCTGAATCTCCAAATTCTATCCACATCTTCCTGTTTGTGGAAGCACCATCGCAAACCATGCCATGAACTTCCGCTCCACAATTTTCCAATTTCTTTATAATTTCTAAAATTAACTGTGCAAGGCAAGTTCCTTTCGTTGGTCCCTTTGCAGCATAAACAGCTATTGGTTGAGCAAAATTATCAGCTAAGGATGTCCACATAAATACTAAAGCATGGTCTGCGTGCTGGCCAGTGACGACAATTTTTGAAGTTTGTGCATTACCGTCGCCAAAATCTTCTGCTCCAACTAATTTAAGATTTTTAACATTCAGCTGTATGTTCACGCGAACCGACATCTCATCGAAAATCAACATACCCTGCCTTGCAAATTAATTTTGTTCTTTCATTTTAATTTTAAATGCTTCGAAAAATTCTTCGTCAAGTCCACATTTTACTTTTACTCGCGATAAGTATTTACGTACCGTTGATACAACGGGGAGAGGTAAAATTTCATTTTTTCTTAAAAAACCGTACGTTTTTGGACTTTTAATGTGAAGTACGTATTAAACACATAAGCAGCCAGCTAGAGCTATAACGTCTGGACGTTTTTTGTTTTTATCTAGCCATCTTAATGCATTCCATCACTAACATTTTTTGAGCGGAAGGTAAATTCTCCATCTGATCAATTTTGTTCTGCACTTCTTCTTCATTCACGGTTTTCATTTTTTCTTTAGCTTCTTTTAACTCTTTCTTTACTTGCATTAGTCTACTCTGCAGTCTTTGTTCACGTTTGCAACGGTTAGCTACATTTTTCAAAAAGAGGTTTTGTCTTGACATTGTGCACTTTGTAACTTTCTTTTTAAAATAGCCGAGTGCTTTTTAACGTTTTTACACAGAGAACAGTAGTTCATAATATCTTTACGTAAGCGTTCTGTAGTACTCAACACGTAATTGCAATTTCTATGTCTAACAGTTTTAGAAAATTAATCTTTGTAATACCGTGTCCTATTAAAGTCTATCGAATTTTCACTTATGTTGTTTAATCCGTAACATATGAAAAGTTGATCGAAATCTACCAAAGTTTTTTTCAAAATCAGCAACAGAATCAATTTTAGTATTTGAGTCTTCAGTTAACCGATCGTGCAAATGTTGGAAAATAAAGAAATTTATGAAGGATTTGCCGAAGACGATTTTTTTTGCAATTACTATATCATTTTCAACCGCAGCTGTTTCAAAAACCGCAATAATATCATTATGAAATTGCATGGTCCAGGACGCAGACGGCAAAGTAATCTTATTCTTCAACAAGTTATCAAACAATTTATGCAACCAAGATTCATTTTCTGAATTAATCTCGGAATTATTGTCTTTGTCAACCTCTTTGTCAACTAAAAGAAATAAGAAATCAGCAAACGAATTTGGGAGATCCCTACTTTATAATAATAATTATACATACCTTCATTTTCGTCTGATGTATTCTTAATTTTTTTATGTTTTGGGACATTTTCATGTCGTTCAATTGACCTTCTTTTCTTGGTCGGTTTTTTAGATAAATGAGAAGGACAATTAGGCCAAATGGATGGTATTGCATTTGCTCTTAAGCGTGGGATTTTCAGTGCATACTTAAACAAAATAAATAACGTACGTTTTTAAATTATTTCGTGTATACAGTCATAATAATATTAATTAATTTTACATCCGTGTTTAAAACTTACCGAATAAGTTTCTGTGACAACTTCACGTATAACATCTTCTTTTAAAAAATGTTTTTCGCACAAAGCGTCATTTATCGATAATTTTTTGTCTGCATGTGGAATCGCAATACTCCACTCTTTTAATTTGTTCTTGGGCACTTTAAATATAGACACTTTGTCTCTATTGCCGCTGTAGCCACTATGACGCCCAGGTGCAAAACAATACCTTCGTGCCATTGTCAAACACTTCAAAATAACAAAAAAACTTATACATAAAGGCCGCCAATGCACTATTTGGCATGTGTTTGGCACTTGCGGAAGGTGTTAGGCGCCAAGCTAGTTTCCTGTCTCTGTCGGTGCCCTCTCTCTCGCACACCGACCACACTCAGATGCCACTAGGCTGAAGCGAAATCGTAGTTCGCCGGCTCACCTCTCTTATTATACATCCGTGGTCAGAACTCACCATTGTTCCAAAATCTCTTCTAATTTAAGCTTCAATAACCACTAAACGATAATAACAAGATTAACAAGTTACGAGCAAATTTTCAAATGCAGAAAAATGACATTTGGAGTTGACAGTTGACATCGTTTGCTCAACAGTGACCTGTAATTTATACTAGATAGGTAGCTATATTTTCGATATGTTGACAACATTTGTGGCACTATCTCCACTGACGTTACTCCAAAACGGCATCACGAGTCACACCTCACACAGATTTCTCTGGGCCTCTTACGGTCCCGTTGATAAAATAATGACAAAATGTATATTTTTTAATTTCCTCTACATAATTGACTAAAAAAAAATCCCTACAATTACCCTACGCATTTCAAATTTTGACAATTGGCCCCTACATGTAGGGAAATTTCCCTACGGTTACCATCACAGCGCCTAAATTTTCAGTAGAAATAGAATTCACTCCTGTAAAATCATTAAATAATCACATCACTGGTGGGTAGGGACAGCGGGAATCTCGTTAATCCATTCATCCGCATCACTAATTATTAGATGGCGTGGCATTTGGCTATCGCTATAGGAGAAATCTTACATTTTCCACGTGATTGACGTTGTGACCTGACGAAAAGCGCGATCCAGGCTGGGGTCGGCGTGTGTGGTATAACCGACGGCCGACCTACTCCCAGGTATAGCATCTGGACCGGGGGCCTTGCTCCCATATTGTTCAAAAACAGCTGCTCTAACTTTCTCTTTGGTGATGTATGGAATTGTGTCTAGATTTGCAACCAGATGCCAGCAACGAGTCCTCATTTGCACATTTTCATCATTATCTTCAGCAGGGTCATCATCAGGTATTAATGTACTGAGAATAGTTTGCAGAGTTTCGAGCATATTGGTTGTAGCTATTTCAGCCTGGTTAACCACAGCCGAGGCAGTAGGTTTAATTTTAAGTTTTTTAGCTGACAACTTATAGGTAACACCCCAAGGATTTTTACTCAAGTCGTCGCTAACAAATTTCTGCCATTAATTATGTTTACTTCTGTGAATAGCATTATTGTATTTTTCTTTAATTCTGTTGTATCTGGCCTAATATCCATTGCGATCATCTTGCAGTCTACACCTTTGGAAGAGTCTCCGAGCTTGTCTGACTTGTTTACGTAGACTCGTTAGTTCTTGTGTCCACCAAGGTATTGGTTTATTCTTAGCCTTTTGATTTTGAGGGCTCTTTCACATAAATTTTGAATTTCAGTCACAAGATTTGCGGTTCTAGTTTCAGTATGTTGTATGCCAGGAAGCCAGGTAGAATTCCTTTCTAAGTATATCAGTCCAGTGCCACTTCTTAGAGTCGACGAGTAACAATGTTTTTAAGGTGAAGAAACAGTTTACGTAGAGTACGCTGCATAGTAACTTGGTGACTAAACTGGTAGGTACGCGATGATCGCTTTGAATAATGTCTTCTTGTACATCCCACTCGGAAATAAATGGTAAGAGCTGGTCAGTAACCATGTCCACTGGAGTAAGTTGTTAGTCTGTTCGGCGGTTTAATCTGATGTGATCTGAGATTGTACAGGTTTGCCATCCAACGACAATTTTTCCTTGTAGTAAAGTTAAACGAAGTTTATGATCAACCTCCACTACCCAGTGAACATATTTCTGATCTCTGGTTCTGAATTTAAAGCATGATCTGAAGTCATCTCTTGAGAAGTTGGCCAGTCGTTCGTTTTGTTTAAAAACTGACTCTCTTAGTGAGACAGTGTAGTGAGACGGCACACCATAAATAGTCAATAGTGGTTTGAACTTGCCCAAAGGTTTCACAACTAACCCAAGCTGTCTAAATTGAGCATTCCTTTCTAGTTGCAACAAGTTGTCTGAGCTGTATTGAATAACAGATTTATTATTTGCTTTTATTAATCTGGAAACCTGGATGCCCAGGTCTTGCGGTTTGATGTTCTGTTCAATAGTATTCTTCGTTTCATCACTAGTTGCAATTTTTGAGTTTGGAGCTTGCATGATAAGTACTTTGGTGGCAGGCTTGGTGGTTACTTGCTTGCCAGTGGGCAGCTTAATTTTATGAGGTGTGACAGCAGCTGTTTGGGCATAAGTAGCCATCGGTTGCTGGGCTGTAGGCTATAGATAATGCGTTGGCGATCTCTGCAATTTGTGTAAGCTTCGTTTGTTCAGCTGTACGTCTGGCAGTTGGATGTTTGCTTTGAACCAGGTAGTTAGAGATTGACGTTGTCAGTTCTAAAATGCCTTGCACTGCTGCGTTAAATTCAGCAGAATTGCTGGGTATCGGACAGTCCGTGATGTCCACTTCAGTATCTTCCTGTCCACTCATTATGCCTTAAAGTGGAAGGAAGGTGTTGATAAATAAACAAAAATAAAAAAATAAAAAAGTTGAAAGGCCGAAGCCAAATACAAAGGCTGTTGGATAAGCCCCCGCTTAGGGGACAAAGCCGTGAAATGCCTGCCGGCGGTGCTTTTAGTGGGTAGGAACATGATTTGATTTGGGGGGTGAAGCCCCCCAGCCTGCCCGTTCGTAGACTTTAGGCCGTCGCCAAACGTCCTCCCCGACTATTCTATCGAAAGCCTCTGCCAAAAGAACCCACCAGCCTCCACGTTGCCTTAAAATGAGCGAGGAAAGACATTCACTCCTCCTTTCACTCCCGACATTTTCATCGCGACTCTTTCACACCCTAATCTAGTCCTATTCTAACTATCCTATCCTAATCAGCTTAGCCTAAATTAACCTAATTTAACCTAGGTTCCCGCTGCTTCTTCTTCTTCCTCCATCCTCATCTCTGCCGCCATCCGGTTGAAGTTTGCGATTTCCTCGTCCTTGGTATCTTCGTTTACTCTGAGTGGGTACGTCCCTCCGACTCGTTCCTGCGCTCTCCTAAAGTTGTCTCTCGCTCGTCGTCCGTGCACTCCGTGAGTGCGTGTTCCGCCGTGTCCTGCACTCCGATCTCGCAAAGACACTCACCGTTTCCCTCGCGCAAATGGAACCTGTTAAAGTACCCTCTGAACGGTCCGTGGCCTGTCAGAAGGCACACTGCGCGGTGGCTCCATCCTCGTAATCTGCCACTAACAACACTGATTATTCTGTGTGTGGCCCTGCCCTTGTCATTGCGATCCCATTCTTGCTGCCATCTATCCATGGTCGCCTTCTGTGCATCCCTCCCAGTCAGGGGAGCCTGCTCTCGAGGGAACCTGTCCGGCTCTTCTCTGGCCTGCCTTGCAATTTGGTCCGCCTTCCTGTTACCCGTAAAAGTCTCCGATGCCCACCACAGTTTTACTGTGGCACCCTCGTCTTGGATCCTCTGCATTTGCTTCCAGATATTGTGAGCTGTACCTCCTTTCCTTCCGCAAAGCATGTCCAACGCCACTCTGGAATCAGTGGCAAAGTGGATTGTTTCGCCGTTCGCTCCTGGCTGTTCTCTTGCCGCGACCCTCAACGCCCACAGCTCTGTCATGTGTGTTGGGTAGTCCTCCTGTAACACTAAACCTTCAGTATTGAATACATTACCATCCTTGATCTTGACGATCCCCACGCCCACTCCGTTGTTGCCTCGAGAAGCGTCTGTAAAGATCCACGTTCCCTCTGTCGTAGAGTCCACTAATTCCTGCCATGTGAGCCTTTGGTCTGCTGGATGCGGCCCTTCTGCAAACACAGGTTTTCCCTCAAAGCCCTCTCTTTTGGTTTTCTCCTATCGATCGTATCGTCTCTTCGCCTCGAGGTGCGGTGGGATACACCCCGCCAACACTTCCAGAGCGACTTTGGACGCTGTTCTATACGTCCTGGTTATTCCCAACAGAAAAGAGCGCTGTGCTGCCCGTAGATGTTTTTGGACTCGAGAGTTTCCCCATCTCTCTCCTCAAATCTCGGCTCCGTATAATAGTGCCGGTTTAATTGCTCTATTGTAGATCTCCCTCAGCGTTTTTGGGTCCGTCCCCCACGTTCTTCCTGCTACCCCTCTTACTTTGTGTGAAGCAGCTGCCACCTTTCCGGCCACGTATTTCGTGTGTTCCACCCAGAGAAGTCCCCGATTGATAATGATTCCCAAGTACTTCATCGAGCCTTTGGGTATGACAATTGTCTCCCCCATCCGGACTCTTGGTTCCCGGAAAACCATTCCATCCCTTCCTCCCCTTGCTGCCGCGAAAACTGCTGCAGTTTTTTCGGGTGCGTAGTCCAACTTGTGAGCCGTTGCCCACTTTTGGCACGCTGTCCATACGTTCCATGCTGCTTCTTAACAGACGGACCCGTGATCAAGATCAACTGGTCGTCGGCGAACGCTTACACCTCGATCTTTACTCCGACACCTGCTACAACCTTATCAATTTCTTCAAACCACTCTTCCATAATCAGAAGCCATAGGATGGGACCTAGGCACGACCCCTGTGGACACCCGCGCGATGTTCTAATTTTGATTTCCTCCGACGTGACACTCCGGTTCTCTAGAAAGTCTGCAATTGTCCTCCCCAGGTTACCTGGGCAATTACTCTCCGCCAGTAGCTGCCTCAGCTTTGGGTACCAGGCTGAGTTGAACGCATTCTTGATGTCAAGTGCCACCAAAAGTGCATGCTTTTCCTCAGACCTAGCTCTTCTCATCATCTGGACCATTCTGTCTATAGCTTCGACCGCTCCCCTGCCTTTCCTGAAACCGAATTGCCTATTGGAAAGCTGGTTGCTCCTTTCGAGGTGGTACCACAGTCTGGTTGCCAGAACTTTGTAGTACACCTTTCCTATTGTTGGGAGTAGGCACACCGGCCTATGTCCCGTACCACTTGGTTTGGGCAGCTAAGCCACCTTCGCCTCCTTCCAAACTCGCGGAAACCGCCCCTCCTGGAGACAGCGATTAAACACGGCGAGCACTTCTTTCCCGACGACCTCGACCAAATAATGTAATCCAGCTCCCTTAATGACATCCTCTAGCTCCTGCAATGAGATTGGCCTTGCCTGCTGCCTATTCCACAAAATTGTTCTGCGCCTAGTAGCCTTATTGTCCTCCGAATCAGTTGATTCATCATCATCTAGGAAGTACTTTCGAATGAGGTTTGCTGCTGTTTCATCCCGGTTTCTGGCCCAAGTTCCTGCACCGTCCTGAGTCGTTGCCCACAACGCCGCAGATCCTCGTTTCCGAAGAGCAAGAATACGGAAAGCGAGCCCCCTAGGGTCGTCCGTTCTGCCTTCAGAAAGCGATTTTTGCAACGAAGCGAGCTTTGCTTCTTTGATCGCCTTTCGGTACTCCAGTCTCCTTGCGTTGTACTGCCTCCGAAGCACTTCCCTGTGGTCAGGATGTCTTTCCGCCTGTAGTTTGATCCGCTTTCTGCGGGTTTCTGTTCTCATCCGTTCCAGTTCGGCATTCCACCAGATGTTACGTGGTCTGTGAAGTGTGCGCTTTCCCTGTGGAATGGCGGCTTTGCAAGCATGCATTGCTGCCTCCTGGAAATCTGCTGCCATATCTTCGGCCAGCCTTCCTGTTGTTGCGAGGCCTGTAAGTTGGTCTTTTATTGTCTGTATAAAAGTCTCCCAGTTTGCCCGAGAAACAATTAGTTGCTCTTCCTGCGTCGTCCAGCCCGGTTCCCTTTCATCTCCCAAAATTCTAAAACAGATAAGCTTATGCTCGTTTAGTAGCTCATCTTCTCGGACGGCCCAGCTCTCCATCGTGATGTTCCTGCTGAAGGTTATGTCAATCCAGCTTCTGCCATTGACAGTCTCGAACGTTGGACTTACATCTTTGTCGTTCTTAACGACAAGATTTGTTGCCCCCACGAGATCCATCAATTGGCTGCCTCTTCCGTCAGTGATATCGCCACCCCACGCTTCGTGTTTTGCGTTGAAGTCTCCTGCTACGATCACTTTTGTTCTGCAGCTTCGCAAAAAATCCTCGATTTTTGACAAAGTGTCATCAAGTCGATTTCTCGGAGAGACATATGCATTTGTAAATGCTATCTCTACTCCTTCCATGTTCTTGATGATAACCGTCCTCGTTGTTTCAGTCGAAAATTGTGCTAGCTGTATGGATCGGAGTTGCGATCTGACCATCGTTGCTGTTTTATCTCCCTGGTTTCCGCCGTAACGTGTCCAACCTTCCCAAACCGGCATGTGTCTATACGGTTCTTGGATGAGCACTATATCTGCTTTTTCGTCGTCTGCAATATGATGCAACACGTCTGTCGCTTCTCTTCCTCTTACCACGTTGGCCTGTAAAACATAAATTTGACTCACGCCCTCAATATGCGACTCACCTTCTGCGGAAAATGGGGCAGTTCTTGTCTCTCGCCGTGTGCCCCGTGCTCTTCAATTTCGCTGCGGCGCAGTTGGGGCACTTCTTCTGTTCCTCCTGGCAGTCTTTCTGAAGATGTGGTCCCCCGCATCTGAAGCACCGTGTCTCCTTTTCTCGGCAGTCCCTCGCCTTGTGACCATAGCCGCTGCACCTGTAACATCTGGTCAATCTTACCTCTTCTTCCACTCTGCACATCGTGAACCCCACATTGAGTCTCCCTTTCGCCAGGATCGCCCTCTGAAGCTTGGGCTCCACTTTGAACACCACATTCTGTCGCTTGCCGCTGACGCACTGCCTCTTCGCCAAGAACTTGAAGTCCTCCTTGAACTTTGCCAACGTATTCGCTGTCCACTCGTTCTTCATGTAGACATCCTCTACGATTTCTTCTGCGGTCCACTCCTTGTCTATGCCTGTCAACGTTACTGTTGGCCGCATCAGTGCGGTCTCCGGAACTGTCATCTCCTTCTTCTCGAGTGCTGCTTGGAGGAGGTGCTTTTGTTTTGCACTCGAACTGACAAGCACCAGCGATCCGTCCTTCTTCTCTACAATCCGGCTGATCGGTTTGCCAATATCCTTGGGATTCATTCGCGACAGCTCCCTCTTCGTCTCCTGTGGCGTCTTCCCATCGATCTTCACAACCACCTCGTAAGCTTGTGGCGTTTTCTCTTTCAACTTCGTCGCGTAGGACACCTTGGTCCATCCAGTCTGTCCATTCGTTTTCGGGGGTTGCCTCTGTTCTTTGGCGGGGCCCCCGTGCGCCAGCACTTCCTTTGCAGCCACCAACTGGGGCTGCGGCTTTCCGGCTGAAAGCCCCTTCGGCTGTGTACTCTTCGTTTGGCCGCGTGGTATCTGTGGTCCAGCCACGGTAGCCGAATAGCTCTTTTGCCCCTCCTCTTTTTCTTGTGACACCTTCTGAGTTGCTACACTTCGCTGCCTCGTTATCTCCGCCTGCAGCAGCGAGTTCGCTTTCTCGCCCGAGGGGATTACCTCGACCAACAAGTTGCCCACACTTACCTGGATCTCTTCTATTGCATCCCTTACCAATTTTTGATCCTTCCTGCGGAAGGTCAATTTCCCACCTTGCTCCCTTCTGGTCAGCTCCGCTATTTTCTTTAGGGCCGACACAATCTTGACATGCGACCCTTTTATCACACTGCCACTTCCCTGTCGTACTGGCGCCAGCTTGGGTGTTTGCTTCGGCGTCGCTTCTTTGCCACCTACCTGCACCAATGCAGACCCACCTGCTTTTCCCGCTACCACTTTCTTTGGGGCTGGAGGCGTCTCCACGCTTTTGTCCTCGCTTTGCCTGATTGGTTTCTTCCTTCCGTTGTCGACTTCCATCACCACTTGGTCCTCCGTCATTTGTCACCGTTGTCTCTGTGACCTACAAAAAAAAAACACCCCTCCAGGAAAAATGTGCCTTACGTAACAGGTTTAAAGAAGCTGCTCTTCCTTCCCTACCGCCTCCAACAAGTTGGGACGGCTCGGTTGGTAACAGTCTGGGGAATACAGACCTAAAAACCACGGTTTACAACACTTCCCACCCCGAAATTTCGTAAAAACACTGTAATTCACTATAATTCACTATCTGTAATTCCCTATAATTCCCCAAAATTACGTCCCTATAATTCCTTATAATTTCCTAGAATTCACTAGAATTCCCTGAAAATAACTTATAATTCTCGATAATACCCTATAATTCTCGAAAATATCAATATCGCTCCCGATAATTCCCGGACACTCCCGAATTATCCCGAACACTCCCGAATCTTCCCGAAGGGAAAAACACGAAAGATATTCCACACAATCTTGAAGTTTCGAAAAAAAGTTGGGTTATGTTTCGTTTCGACCGCTCGTAAAAACACGTCTGCACTGCTCGGCTGCATCAATCAAACTGAGAAAAATTTGACCTTTGACCGCTCCGCAACACGTCTGCACTGTTCAATCGCCCGAACTCAACTGAGTGGGTAGGGACATGATTTACATGATTTGATTTGGGGGGTGAAGCCCCCCAGCCTTCCCGTCCGTAGACTTTAGGCCGTCGCCCTAAAGGCGACGGCCTAAAGTGGGTAGGGACATACATCCGTGATTAAGTTTAACGTGTAGCACCTGGCCCCGAAGCCTCAATCTACACGGCCCCCATGGGCGTGGGATTGGGATACGCCCAATCAGCGCGACCCAGGCAAGCCAGAGTCTACCAGATTAATCTACATTTCAGTCTGCAGATTTCCTCAGGCCAGGACGGAGCCCCATCTAAACTCCTAGTTGACTAAGCAGGTCAACCAACCTGAGCTGATGTGCGCAGCTCCCCCGCCCAGGACGGAGGGCATGGCTGTGGTGCAAGGCCATGCCAACCGTCCTCTAGCCATCATCTCGGCTATCAACCACTGCCCCCGCGAGTCCAACACCAATGGTCGGCCGGAACCTGAGTTCCGGGGCCGCCGACCCCCGCGGTACCAATTTTTCTCGTTCAACACAGGAAATTGGTAAACCTGCGACCATAGGCTACWGTTGAATTGACTGAACAATTCGATACTGATGAACCAGCTCGGGAAGGCGGGGTCGCCATCCCCGAAGACCCTAACTGGAATCAGGCAAGAGTGCCAAAAGCAACTCCCCCTTTCAGCCGGCGGTATCCCCCTGCCTCAACATGACCCACTCTAGAATCTCACACGACGTTCAAACACCTTTCTCGCGAATTCTCCATACACTCTAAACCTAGATTCCTCAGTTACAATCTCATCCAATCCAGTAATACTTCCATCTCCATTCACGACCAAACCCATACCTCCCAGATTCCTCAAATCCTCATACAGATTACACTCAGCCAGCACATGTTTCCAATCCTCACGGAGGGCACCACATTCACATCTGGGACTACCAGATAGCCCCCTTTCATATAACCAAGCATTCATACTACCATGCCCGGTAAGAATGTAACTCTCATACATGTACACCCAGAACCATTCATACCTTCGACCTGTCCCCACATCCTTGACAAACTCATGTAAGACCCTACCCACCTCAGAGTGAGTCCACTCTTCCTGCCACTTAGAAAACAGCCGTTCTTCCACCAGTTTTCTAACTCGCACCCTCCCCAAGTTATTCAGTTCTCTGTCATATACCACACCAAGCCCATCAACCGACCTACCCCGACTCCACCTGAACATTGAGGCACGGAGCAATGCCACATGGCGCCAAGGCAGTGATCCCATCAGAACCTCCATCGCAGCCGTAGAGACAGTCCTACACACTCTCAAACATCCCATCAACGCCACTCTCTCACAAGCATCCAACAACTTCCTACCAACACCTTTCTCTAGAGACATCCACCATACGCTCGATCCATACAATACACAGGCTGTCAGAAGCCCTCCATAAATTATCTTAAGTGCCTTTTTTTTTAAACCCCACTTATCCCTGACGACCCTTCTTAACCCCGCGACAACATCTACCAACTTGTGCCTCAACTGCCTGAGGTGCCGTATGAAGCTCATACGAGCACCAACCACAATACCAAGGTACTTCACCTGGTCTTTACTTTTGATCGAAACATCCTGGGCCTTCACGAAGACTGGCCTATTAGCGGACAGTGTCCCCTTTAACATTAGTGTCGCCGACTTGGCAGCCGACACTTGGACGCCATACCGGTCGCCTCAGGCAAGCACGCAGCCCAAATATTGGGTGCTCTTAATCTCCAACGCCCTCCTACTGTTGCCCTCAACGAGGATCAGAAGGTCGTCAGCGTAGGCCACTATCTCTGCACCCAACCCACCAAGATCCCCCAACAGCCCATCCATACACAGGTTCCAGACAGTGGGTAGGGACAGCGGGAATCTCGTTAATCCATTCATGCGCGTCACTAATTAGATGGTGAGGCATTTGGTTAACGTGCTGCGGGGGTTTGAGCCCCGGCTTACGACGTTTAACGTCGGCGAATTAACAATGGCGGAGTGTGCATGTTGTTGATATGATATGTGTGTATTATAAAAACTGCGCAAACACTCCGCCTAACAAGTAATAAGAAAATTAAAATTAAAATTAATAATGATCGGTCTTGTATGAGTAAGTCGTGAAGGGCATATAAGCGTGGGGTCGAGTGCTTGTTGAATGTGTAAGTTTAAAAACTGCGCACCCATCCCCGTCCTTTAGGTCAGCACCCATTTGGGCATGATACTATGAATTAAAGATATGATACAGCGGTGGACGAGTTTTGGAACAGTCCGCGCATGACGTCATACAGATCTAATATTCGGAATTTGCAAGATCCATTACTCGTCTTTGCAAAACATAACTCGTAACATTTCAAATACTAGAAATGCGAGAACTATCAAATTTTTTCCACTACTTGCTGTGAAGTAGACAATTATTGCGTCTCCTAGCCAACTGAGAAGTTGAATTTCTCTATTAGTGGTTAATAATTTTTTCAATTTTTAACCTAGGTTAATAATGAACAAATTCAAATGTTTTGAGATTCCAGGGATAGTTGTTTAACAAAAACTTGTGCAACGTAATTTTGTATACCCAGGAGATTGTCTTTAACGTATTCGCTGCTTGAAATTACCTAACACGATAAAATTATTTGAATAAAAATGCCATTAGTTTAAAATTCGCGCTCAACCAATAAATGACAGATGAGTGATGGATGACATCCCGTAACTACAACATAGCGGATGCGGGAGCCGGAGCTTGGTTATGGTAGAAGACTATCCAAACAACAGAACTTTATTTAAACAAGTATTGATACAATGAACATAAATTATTGTTTCCCAAAGTTATAATTAATTGTGCAATTGTGGCAATCATAGTGATTGTTGCACCCGATGTGTTAGAGCTGTTGTTGGTAAATTGATAACCGTATTATGTAGAGTACTGGTTTCATTGATGTTATTAGGTGAAGATGAGGTTGATGGAAATGCAGTCGATGAAGGTGAATGCTGTGACTCGACTGATAAAGCCACAGAAGTTGAAGATGTAGAAGGCCCTTGGAGCATATCTACGATTGATCTTTTGAGTACCAGTGACTCCTCAATGTAACCGTCTGCTACCGTTGCAGATTTCCAACCCCCATGTTGTAATGTCAATCTGCATCAGACTACTTGATTTTTTATTTTATTAGTGGAAAGACGAATTTGCATTCCTGTGCTACTTGATTTTTACAAGAAAAAAATTTTTTTTTTATCTTTTGCCTTAAATTTGGCTAGTAGTGGAAAAAATAGTATATACACCATGGTGGCGAAGACATTTATAGGCCTCGCACCTTATTCCGCTCGGGGCGAAGCCCCTCGCGTAATAATCTTGGTGCTCGGTCAATAATAATAGTCTTCGCCACCTTGGTGTATAATGTACTATTAGACGAATATTTAGCAATATATGCTGCCTGTAATAGTGCTTTTGTTGTGGTTTCTTGGGCCGTAAAATTTCGTCGCTTTAATAGCGACACGCGTATCTTTGCTAATCTCACCCATGACTGTTAAAAATGTTTGTATCGAGACGAAACAAACATGTCCAGACAGGTTAAAAAATTTTCTTTTTTTTCGTGGAAATGACAGTCCTGCTAGCAGTTCGGAAAGTTCTAAAATAAGCATTTAAAAACGGTAGGACGAGTAGTTCGGGCCGTCCTGCTGGCAGTATGTTGTACGTTCTATCATTAACTTATGAATTAATCTTGTTTTTCTTCAAACGTCAAGAAAGTGACACTTTTGTCTTGATTCATTAATTTAAGAATTCATATTTCTTCCTTGGCAATCAAAAACTTTGTGTGCCCGCGCCGGTGACATAAAAATAATTGATGCCGCTACCATAGGCCGAAAGGTAAATATTTTTTTGAATATAACAAAGATTCCATATTATTTCAGAGCACATGTAATTTGGGGAAGCAGCTCGTTATGTCAAAAATTTTAATCAGTTTACGAAGTTTGAAGAAAAAATAATGTTTTATTCGGAGTAAAACCGATTTTTGTGACTTAGGTATCTGCAGTTGCAGGCCTCGCTGCGCTCTGCCGTCTAGAAACTTGTCATAAAAATAACGCTTTTATTCCTAATAAAACAATATACATACCATTATTTATTCTCTATATAAATCTATATAAATAGTGTGTCTTAAAATAAGTAAGTAAGTATACTCACTTGTTGAATAACGTTTTTTTTAATGTCCGAACTTTTACCCTGTCTCTTCGTTTACTACCAACTTCTTTTTCATAATTTCTTGGTAGTTTGAGACAGGGAATAGCGCCAGGTTTCAGTTTTCTAAATTTAGGGGTGCACCCCAAAAAATTTTTGAATTATATTTCATCATAAAATCTTCTTAATCTTAAATCTTAAAATGATCGGAGCAGACTCTGGCATTCTCAATTTTAAATTGTTCTTTTCTACTGCATCTAAAAACCCATTGTTTTTGCAGTTCTTTATTTTGAGGAAAACAAAAAAAAAGTATTATTCGGGGTGGTCCATTATTGTTTGTATAATTTTTGTTCCGCTTATTACTGTTGTTCTTGCAGCCAAATACCGCGCAATACACCATTTTTAAAAGCCTAAAATAATGTTATATTTGTACATATTTATATCATATTCGATTAAGAAAATTTATCCTTCAGAAGGCTATCACTATGATGTGTCCTTTCATTTAACGTATATTGACATAAAATATTTTACAGCGTTCATTTTTCGATCGTATAATGTTACAATTTATTTCATTTTTATCTAAAAAAATAATTACGTAATTACAATTTTGTAATAGATCATTAAAATTAATAAAACGTGAGTAAATGTTTATATTAACAAACTTCATATAAGAGAAAATAAAAATTCAGAATTTTTTGAAGAAGTCCAGGATTTTTGTTAGTTTTTAGTTTAATTCATCAATTTTCATAATTCAATGCAGTTATAATTTTAAGGACAATAACTATTAGTATTATTAGTAAAATAAAATAAAATTTACAAGAAAGACATCTTCCTTAATTAGACTAATTATTTATTATAAACTAATCATTTTTGTTCGATTGCACTACACTTTCTTTTATCTAATATTAAATTTCAATACGTTTTTAGATCAATGCTGTAACAATAGAAAGATCATCGTGTTTACAAAGAAATTAACGTTAATATAATTAGATTAATTAAAGTGAGGTGCAATTGACCATAAATCATTTATTCCATAATAAAGTCTGAGGCTGCAATAATTATATTAGATTTTAGCGACAAGGTATCGACGCTTGGAAGTAAAACATTGTAGAGTGCGTTTTTCTAAGATGTACACCCGGGGAAAAAACTATTCACCAGTCTAACTTGGCGCTCACGCTGCGCTTTGTTGCAATAGTGTTTCAAACTAACTAGTTGAGGAGCAGGTATAATATGTTGAAAAACCCTTATTTAGGAAGTTGGTTTGGACTGGAGGACACACGTTTCTTAAAAACTGTGTTATGGAAAATTGCTTCAATGAGTATATCCCCGGATTGAGTTTACAAGAGAATTTTTTTTATCTTTGATTATACGCCAAAACTGCAAAGGAAAAACATTTCTTGCAATATCTGAAACGAGCAAATCTGTAATTAAAACTTTATTATTCTAACTTAATAGAAAAAAAAATCATTTTTCTCTTGATTTTGGACTTTTTTTTGAATTATTTTTCTCAGCGTTTTAAATCCCATCACATTGGCGGCTTTACTTTTTTAATAACAATGTGACTGCCAAATGAGTTTACGCAAGTTAAATAACAAAAATGTTCAAGAAAAATATAATTTTAATAAATGGCAATTCTAAAAAMCAGCTTTAAGATAAAAAATACAAAGTTATTTTTAACAAAAACAATTATTATTCAATTAATTAATTAATTTTCAAAGTGACATCGTTGTCAAAAAATTAAATCGCCAATGTAATGAGATTTAAAAAACAGAAAAATTATTATTATTATTATTATTATTATTATTATATATTATCATATATTATATATCGAGCGCTCAAGATAATTTGTAATCGAGTCCAAAAACGTATGTCTGTAAAATGTCAAGTAAAATGACAAGTCGAAAAAAAATGACAAGTCGAAAATGGCATCAAAAAGGTGATGATTATAATAACCAAACTTATAATTTACCTTTCAGGTAAAGCAGTGCAGTGTTGGCATAAAATTAAAAAAAAAATTTTCTTTTAAAATTAAATTTACCACTGTTTTTTTGCTTTGTTTAAAGGTAAAAAAAGATAAATAGAAAAAACAAAAGAAACTAGTTATTTATTAATAAAATTAAATGTAAATCACAAAAATACAATGTTCTAATAATTAATGTAGTAGTCTTCGGCGTCAATGCATTCCTGCAATCTGCGTGGCATGGAATTGACTAAGATTTCACACAAATTTGTTCGCCTTATTTGCCCCCAAACTTTATTTACATTATCTGTCAATTCATGAAGATTACGGGGTCGCACCCCATTATTACTCTTAAAAATATTTTCATGAGATGATTAATTAATAATTTGTCGCAATATTTATTTAACTTGGTTAATCATTATTAAACAACAATTGCTTTCATGTTCATCATTCTTGCGTAAAATCATTTGGCAAAGTCACATCGTTATTAAAAAAGTAAAACCGCCAATGTGATGGGATTTAAAACGCTGAGAAAAATAATTCACAAAAAATAAGTCCAAAATCAGGAGAAAAATGAACTTTTTTTTTATTAAGTTAGAATAATAAAGTTTTAATTACAGATTTGCTCGTTTCAGATATTGCAAGAAATGTTTTTCCTTTGCAGTTTTGGCGTATAATCAAAGATAAAAAAATTCCTTTTGTAAACTCAATCCGGGGACATATTCATTGAAGCAATTTTCCATAACACAGTTTTCAAGAAACGTGTGTCCTCCAGTCCAGACCAACTCCCTAAATAAGGGTTTTTCAATAAATATATTATACCTGCTCCTCAACTAGTTAGTTTGAAACACTATTGCAACAAAGCGCAGCGTGATCGCCAAGTTAGACTGGTGAATAGTTTTTTCCCCGGGTGTACATGGGTGGGATCGAGAATCTGCGCGAACTTTTAGAGAAGCGAGCTTAAATCGCTTGCCAGTGGCCTAACATCGGTGGACATAAAAAACTCGTACAGCCAAAATTTTAGTATTGTAAATCAAAGTCTGCAACGTCAAACGTTATTATCAGTGTCAGTCAATACGATAAAATGGGTTTAACTGAAATTCAAATCCATACATAACCTTTTTTTTTTTAAAGCGATGTTTACACAACTCAAATTTATAATTTTCGGATCTGTTTTTCGTCATCTGTGTATGATTTTTTTTAGTCAGCCATGGTACGTTTGTTATTAATTATTGACCACATTTTAATTTCGAATAATACCAGTAAAATAAAAGATTTAACAGTGTTTTTGTAAAAGAATTTTTTAAAATGGAAACAATGAGGAATTAATAATAATAATAATACTGGCTTTATTGGTTTGTAAACAATTACAAGCGAAAAAGGCGAAATCTAGTATACGTAGTATGTACTTAATTACTACACAGAAAAAAAAACAAAATACAGTAGTGTCGCGATAATTCGGATCAATTAAAACAAGGGCAATCCGAATTATTGTATAATCCGGATTACCGAATACAGAATTTCAGATTTAAAAACATAATGAACTACAGCTAATGAAGAAAAATTTATTGCTTATATAACATTGTATACAGTTAATGAAGAAAAATTTATTGTTTATATAACATTGTTAGTCAATTTTGACAAAATAATTCGTAATTTTACTTTGACGGCTGTTGCCTTGTTGTTTTTCACATGCTTGTTCTTTTAATCTTTGAAGTGTCATTATGTCCGTTAATGGCACATCGTTTTCCGTTGCCCACTCTATTGCTATGTTCAAGCTTTTTACGGCATCTTCATTTTTTATTTTTGCTGAAGTAGCAGTTATTTCCGTCTCATCTTCTGTTTCGTAATCTATATTTTCTAAATCGTCAAAATCTTGAGTTTCAATAACATTGTTGTCGCCATCTATCCAGTCGACAACCTCCGCGGTGGTTATTTCACCACCGCCGACGTTCTGAAGCATTGCTGAAACTTCTTCAATTTGCTCTGCTGCTGAACGAAGTTTACTCTTTAATAGACTCAATGGAATTGTGTCCTCGGGGTCATCTTCTTCCTCCGTGGAATTATTATTGTTGGGTCTAAGAATATTTTTCCAGCACCGTTTCAAGGTTTGGGCAGTTACCTTTTCCCAAGCATTATGAAGCAAACAAACAGCCATCTTTAAGTTCAAATTTTTTAAACATTTAACCAAATCTTTTTCGTTGCTAGTTAAAATTTCAGCTAGAAGGCTTTTCTTATAGAAAAGTTTTATTAAACGAATGGCRTTTTGATCCATAGGCTGAATCAAMGCTGTAGTGTTTGGGGGCAAAAATTTTACCAAAAAATCGTCGTTACCTATTTCTKGTTCGCTGCAATGACTGCTGGCGTTATCTATAAGTAAAAGAGCTTTTTCTTRTGAATYTTGATTTCTAAGAAATTTTCTCACTTGCGGTATGAAACATTCATTAAACCATTCTTTAAAAACAACTCCGTTCATCCATGCCTTAGACGTAGCTTTGTAGTCCACAGGTAATAAAGCATCTTTAAATGATCTAGGTTTCTTTGCTTTACCGATAACTAGGAGTTTTAGTTTATGGCTACCATCAGAATTGCAGCATCCTAAAAACGTAATTCTTTCTTTATTCGTTTTCCTGCCAGGAGCTGTTTTTTCTGTGGATGCAACTAAAGTAGTGTCGGGAAGTAGTTTCCAAAATAAGGCGGACTCATCAGCATTGTAGATTTGAAACGGTTGCAAACCTAAATCTTTGATTGTTTATCTAAATTTTCTATAAATGGCTGAACGGCTGTTTGGTCACCGGATAGTTTTTCTCCACACACTTTAATACGTCTTATTCCGTATCTTTTTTTGAAGTTAGCAAGCCAACCCCTGCTAGCGTTGAAGTTCTGATTTCCATAATATTTTTCATAAAGTTGTTTAGCTTTTGCAGGTAAAAATTCGGTTGAGACAGGCACGTGTCGATTGCGCAGTTCAAGAAACCAAGAATGTAATTTCTGTTCCATTAAAAGATATTCTGCTTTACGTAAAGTCTTCCTTTTTCCAGGACCAGAAACACACTGAACAACAAATCTGAATAAAGTGAAAACCCGATCTTTTTTAAGTTACAGTTTAAATTTCCATACTTACCCTTTTATTCTATCCGACTTTTTTTTATGTCACTAATAGTAGATGTACGTACACCGTACTTTATAGCTAAGTTTTTTCCTGAAACACCACGATTTAAGGCGTCCACAATATCTGATTTTTCCTTCAAAGTTAAGGTTTTGTGATTGCGTTTATTAGTGGGTGCCATTTTTATCACTATAAGTGAAACTGCATTACGTCTAGACTAAACAAAAAACTGTACACACAGCAAAACAATACCTTTTGACTGAATTCGGATTATTGAATCTTAAAAAATCCGGATTACAACATACACAATGTGACCATCAGAACAGTCCGGATTACAGAAGCATCCGAATTAATGCGGATTCGGACTATCGCGACATTACTGTAATAACTACCTCAAACAGTAAAAATGAAATATAACTAAACTAAAGAAAAGTTTAAGTTTCTTTGTCAAGTTCGGTGACACCCAAATTATCTTCATCTGATTCATATTCTGCCTTCCGGTTCAGTTCCGGTTTCCGGTCACTGCACTTCCGCTGGGCATTTTCACTGGGTCACTTTAACTTTCACTCTCACTCGGCACTGGTCACTTGGAGCTGGAGAACTCTCGATGAAGACTCGGCGACAACTTGCTTTGTTTGTTTTTTCTTATTCCTGTAGCAGCTATGACGCGCTGTTTAAAATTTGCAAGAGGAATTTTTTGCACCTTCTGTTGCTTCTTTCTTCATGAAGTCTAAGACATTGGCAATTACCTCCCTGGCCTGACTGTTGATAAGTTTGCCGGGTATTCCAATCTTTTGAAAAGATGCCATTTTACATTCTGAAAAGTGAAAGTGTTTACTCACAATTTTGTTTTTGTCTAATAATAATTGTCTAATGTTCATAATAATTCATCACATTCTTTACGTCACCAAATAAAAGCTTGAAATATTAAGAAAAAAATTGTTTGTACTTACCAAAATACACAATTAACAATTAACGAAAGACGAAAAAAACACAATTCGATTTATGTTTGCTAAGGAAAATTAAGGGTGTCCGCGACCAATGATTCGATCCTATAAAAATGTATTTATAAAATATTGTATTATTTGTACTATGTAATTAACTACGTACCTGAATAATCAAACGAATTATAAAAAAATTGTCTTGAGAAAGACAGATTTGGAAAAGACCGAAAAGAAAGCACTAACCAAAATACACTCAACGAAATAGCAAGATTACACTTGTCAGAGTAATTAGTGAAAAGGTCCGAGTTGCTTATATGATGTATATCCTTACCCCTTCCCCCAACTTACATTCTAAGAAAATTGAAAATGAAATTTTGTTATTGTGTTATTTTGTTGTTGTGAGCCCTGCTTTCTAGGTAGGTATCATGTACAGTTCATGGAATGGTTAAATTATCGACTTCTTTTGAAGTTATAAAATTCAAAACAATGTTTAACTTTCTAAGAAGTTTTTGGAGCCACTTCTACAAATTGAACKGATTAAAATGTTWGTTAARTGTCCTTTTACAATWTACTGAGTTTGGACCCTGTCTAGGGTGTATTGCTGSTTGCAATAATAAGTGCTGAAAACCGAGTTGCTCGCTCACTCCCGGACAGCTTTAAAGTACGCCACTGATGACATGCAACCCCTACGTCAAGCATGCGCGTTATAAATGTGATCTTAAATGTGTCACTGCGTCATTATATTGGTGTAAAATAAAATAAAAATTACCGTAAAATCTATGTTTGTGAGATTGATTGTTAAAGCACGTAAGCACACGGTTTTAATGTTTTCTTAATAATTTGGCGCGCTAAAAGGCACGGCATGACGTCACGGTCGAGCGAGACAGACGATACAACATGCGCAATATCATATCTTTAATTCATAGTATCATGCATTGAGGACTTTGGGGGTTACAAGATCAAAAAAGTGCTTGGGAAATTATACTGAAACACTTTGTATCTGGTGTAATGTTAGCGATGCAAGTTTATAAAATATGTACTTACTAATAATACATTTATTTTTGTTTTAGATCAGAGTGGGCTATGAAAATTTGGCGACTATAGCTGTATAATAGCTTACTCTAAGCTATTTATTTGTTATACAGCTATAGTCGCCAAATTTTCATAGCCTACTCTGTCTAAAACAAAAATGAATGCAATATAACAATTTGTTTCTTAGATCACGTTGATAATCATTGTTTGTGAAATGGAGCAAATTGAGCAAATTGAACTTCTCAGCTTGTCTGCACCTGTTGACCCATTCCTTTCTCATCGTTGATGAGACTATATTGTTGCCCGTAGAAAAAGAATAAAAAATGAGATTGTCACCCATTTGTTTTGGTTTTATTTGGCTGCTGTTACAACCAAATTCAGAGTACCATCTACCAGACATAGTGACGATATATGCACTACCTATTTAAAATTATTGGAATTACTTTAAATATACTAAAACTTGCATTGTTTCGTACTACAGTTTTCTTTTGTACGATATTAATATGTACAAAATATCATTAAAACACCAAAAAACACGAAGCACATCAGATGTAAACAAACAATGTGGACCAGTTGTGACGTCACGCGATATGGTGGGGATGATGAAATACGGCTAACATTGCAGCATAGGGCCTGAGCAATCCTCTATGTCTACCTCCTTGGCCTCATCCAACTAGCTCCACGCATAAGAAGACGGCCAATCCCCCCACCATCCATCGATCCCACTATCACTCAGTAGAGAGTGGTAGAGCACTTAGCCGCCAGTCTTTGGTCCCCGACAGCAATGGGACGAGGACCGCCGACAGACGTTCCCCGGAGGAACCACGAGGAGGTGGCTCTCGTGATCTCAAACGGATGGCTGTCGCTTGGCGAAATTATCCAATTACGACCAGAACCCGATTTCCGAAGAAAGGAGGAAGTAGTTAAAATAATAAATAATAAAATGGTTAAAAATATAAAACTATGGAATAAATAAATAAATATAATAAATATAAATATATAAGTTTCTGGTTAAAATATGTTTGCAAAAATGCATACCTAGTAAGCAGGGACGGCACGAGACGAAAGTCGTAGTTGGAAAGACATACACAATTTTAAGATAGTATATTAAAGAACAAGTTTTATAAGGGTTGATTTGGCGCACGAATCCCAAGTTAGAAAACGAGCCGTAGGCGAGTTTTCTATGGGATGAGTGCGCCAATGCCATTATAAAACGAGTATTTTAAGCTATTTTTTTTAATTTGCGTCTATTTTTTTCTTATTTTAATTAAAAAAAATATATTTTTTTGTCGTCTAGAGAATTTTGTGTTAGTTGGCATCGGTTGCTAACACTCGGCGCCCACCTGATTTTTTGAGTCATTAAAAATAAAATTTACAAATTATTAGGTGTTACAACATAATAATAATAAATAAAATATGAGCCAATAGAATTTAGTTTGCACTCCGCACGAAATTCGCGAAATTGCCGAAGCAACAACGCAAAATTTGTTATCTGACAAGTCACAAGCGGCATATAAAAACTAAATAACCCTAAATTCATTAAAGAACAGTGTGCTTTTATAGATAGCCATAAACGACTCCTACTGAGAGACCTTAATAAACGTATTATAAATGCAAATTAGAAAAACATATATTTTAAAACCCTGACCTTCTGGAATGTTACATCAGGATGGGCCGGTTGGGGGTAAACGAACTGCATCTACACTGTACTCCATGAAGTTGTGGTACAGTTCGATGAAGGAGGGCTATCAGCGATATGGTGAGCGCTGTTTTTCTGTCTTTAGTTCCTAGTATAATCTTTATTCAAGACTTGTAGCGCACAGCGCATTACATAGCATCGAGGATACTAAAGTTAAATACAATAAATAGATAGATATAAAAAAAGAAATAATGGATATTATTCTGTTGTCAAAAGACAACCGTCAATTCGGCGGAGATTCCTCTGGGACGCAGGTGGTCGGCGTGAAGCAGATACAGCTCTTTTCCGTACATCGTTTCCATACAGCTGTTGACACAGCTGCATTTCAAGCCGTGGGGTATTTGGAGGGCTTCCACTGCAGGTTGATTGACTGCAGGCCAAATACTCCTGGCTACAACGATGAGGGGAGTAAATCGTAGTCTGGACTCTGGGCATTTCTTCAGTGCTGTCTGTCGAAATTTAGCATTGTCGTATACGACACGTTTTTTGTTATAACTTGTAGGCATTTGTCCGGCAGACTCTCAACTGACTTGCACATCGGCTATCGTAATGACATTCCCAGGTTGGTGGATGACGAGGTCAGGAATGTACATCTGACCATCATCAGCGCGTAGCCTGGGCTCGATGTCAGTTGTCCACCCCTTCGTGCGGCAATGGTTGGCGACTTTGTGCATGATTTCATTGTGCCGTAGGCATCTCTGGTCGTGTGTGAGGGGGCAACCTTGCATGGCTAATAGACTCTATTTTGGGGCATCCTGCCCGGCAGTACCTTTGATCTTGTGGGACCGAAGGGATGCCCTTTGTTGGAAGGTTAGCCGTCCTGAGATACACGGCACGACCCCCGGTAGGGACGGATGTTATCCATTGCTGGCTGGCCAGATCTACAGAAGCCAGCTCAAGTCCAGCGGTGAAGGGGCCGGATGAAATTTTGGTGCACCATGATTGGGGGGGAAGAATGGTTTGGTCGTTCTTAATCGGGTTAGTGTCGGTCAGGGTTCTTAGTCGAGTCAGAGCTTTCTTAATAATCTTGGATCTTGTGAGAAAGGAGATGGTGGGGTCTAGGTCGAAGTTCTTGGTGAATAGGTTTACTATCCGGATGTGGAGAATTCGCGGAATCGACGAACGGAGATGAAGAATCCCCAAACCACCTTCTTTTGCCGGTGCGTATATTACTGCATCTGGGGTGCGGGAATGAAGATGGAGAAATTTCTTTGTCGATATACGGATTAGGCTGTCGGCATCCCGCAAAATACGGCCATTTATCTTCAAGTTCTGGAGGCCGTATAGAACTTTTGGGATGAGGAATTGAGTTAGGATAAGGAGTTTTTGGTGGGGTTTAAGGGAGGCACGTGAGAGGTTATGAAGCCAATGGGAGAGGTTCGAGATGGAGGGTTTAAGTACCCCAGATGCATCGTATTGTTGGCCCAGGTAGTTAAAGGTGTTGATCGCAGACACCATTGGGATTTTCTTTCCGTGTAGTAGGAAAATCGGTTTTGTGCGAGGAATGAGGACGCCAAAAGCAAGTGTGGTGCTGAGTGCACAACACTTGGATGGATTGAATTTCATTCCCCTGGCGATCGCAAAGTTTTCCGATGCATTGAAAAGAATGGGGACCTCGGTCTCGTCGTCGGATATTAGGACGAGGTTGTCAGCAAAAGCAAGGCATGAGATCGAGTTTCCAGCGGAAAGCTGGGCGCCTTGGCCGGGGGAGTTTAAGGATGTAAGCAATTCATCCATAACAATGGAGAATAGTATAGAGCTAAGGGGGTCGTCCTGTTTTACTCCACGCTGCAGGTGGAGTTCGCCCGTAAAGGACGACCCAACCTTGATGGTGGTGGTTCCCCGGAGCGTCTTCATAAGGGTAATTGGTAGTTCTCATCTCGACATTGACGCGACTCAGTGCTTTTCTAATGGAATGGTGGGACACTGAGTAGAAGGCTTTCGCAATGTCGAGAGAGATTAGGTTGAACTGTATGTTGCTCTCGGTTCGCGAGCGGATGAATAAGAGAGTCATAGTTACTCCCGCCGTTTACCCGCGCTTGCTTGAATTTCTTCACGTTGACATTCAGAGCACTGGGCAGAAATCACATCTGGGGAAAAAAACTCGTCCAGCATCACCCATCCTCCCATCCTACCGTCATCTCCCCATTACCATTTTTCACCGCACCAACACAGACCCTGTTCTTTCTGCCTCTTATGATTTTGTAAACCCCTCCCCATGGATCGGCATTACAGACGCCATTCACAAACCCCCTCCAATCTTCTTCCTTAGCCTTCTTGATGCGACTTTTGTAGACGTTCAAACCCTCAACATATTCGGCCCTTGTCTCTTCAAGACCCGCAGCGTTTTGTCTGCGGAGCCGCTGATAAACTTTCCTCAACCGCCTACATAAGTTCCGTGCCTCACGCAGGTCAGCATTCCACCATCTAATTGGTCTACCAGAGCCCGGTCGTGCCCCACTAAACGCCCTATCGCCCGCCCTCCGAACCATTCCATGAATCTGGTCAGCCATTCCACCGGCATCCATTCGAGCGTATTCCTCCCCAGCCGCAAATACCTCATCGAGATAGTATGCATCAAAAGCCGGCGGCCAATCTCGCTCCCGCACAATCTATTTAACAGAACTTGGCCCACCATTCTGTTCCTGCCTACGATCCAGCCCAATCTCGATCAGGTTATGGTCACTACAACTGACCTCCTCTGTGACACACCAATGTTGAAAACTAGCCAAAAAACCGTCAGAGTGGGTAGGGACAGCGGGAATCTCGTTAATCCATTCATGCGCGTCACTAATTAGATGACGAGGCATTTGGCTACGTGCTGCGGGGGTTTGAGCCCCGGACTTACGACGTAGAACGTCGGCTAAAAAACAAAGGCGGAGTGTGTATATGCAAATATGAATTTATGTCTGCGATACTGCGCAAACACTCCGCCCAACAATTGTTAAAAATAAAAAATGAAAAAGGTCGTGAAGGATAATGCATGCAATACTGCACACCCATCCCCGTCCTTCAGGTCAGCACCCACTGGTAGCTGCCTAGTAGCCTCCACTAACTAGCTCCACGCATGAAAGGACGGCAAATCTCCCCACCATCCATCGACACCACTACCAAAGTTGAGGTCACAGTTGAGCACTTAGCCGCCATTCTTTGATCCCCGCCAGCAATGGGACGGGGACCGCCGCTGACGTTGCCCGCGAGGAATCACGTGGAGGTGGCTCCCGTGACCACAAACGGATCGCTGTCGTTTGAAAAAATTATCCAACTACGACGCAAACCCCCTTTCCAAAGAAATGGGGAGTCAATAAAATAATAAATAAATAAATAAATAAATATATGGTTAAAATTAGTTAAAATAGGTATGCAAAACCATATACCTAGTCAGAAAGGACAACACAACACACAAGTCGCAGTTGGAAGGACATGCACACTTTAAAAACATAAATCATAAAACCCCGGCCTCCTGGAATGCTACATCAGGATCGGCCGGTTAGGGTAAACGAACTGCATCTACCCTATACTCCATGAAGGTGTGGTACAGTTGATGTGATGTTATGCGTCACAGTGTCGAAGGCTTTTGACACGTCCAGGCACACTGCGACCAGGCTTTTATGCTGGCCCTTTGAGTGCCGCAGCAACTCATTCAGGATCTGCACATTATTCGAGCACTCCGTTTCCGACACGAGCCCCTTTTGGCGTGAGTGGAACCGCACTTTTGCTCTTAGTTTTTGGTCGTTTATCCCCAGTATAATCGGCTGAGCATGGATGCTATCGTTATGGGTCTGTAGCTCTCTGCTAAGGACGAATCCTTTCCTCTCTTAAGCAGGAGCTTTGTGCGGTTACTCCTCCAGGGTGTTGGGTGCATCGTATAACACATTATGAGATTAAAAAGGAGATGGAGGACTTCATGGCCAACCCCACGGCGAAGATCTGATTTCTTCAGACCGTCTGGGCCTGCAGCCGAGTTGTTTTTCGTACGGGATACCCCTCGCTCATCGACCGTGATCGGCGTGAGGACGTCAGCGGTTCCCATTGGCGCAGGGTAATCCCAGTGAGGTGGTTGTACGGACGGCTTAGTTCCCCATAGTTTAGTGTACAACCTTCTGACGTCGTCGCACTGGGGGCCCTCTTAGTCACCCTCCAGCCAACACACGTCATCCCCCACATATTGGGCCAGCGTGCCTGGATTTTTCTTATAGAGATCCTGAGTTCGAGCGTGGCATATCTACGACTTCCCTTTTCCTCGTGCGCTTGGGTTGTCGTCCCTCTGTGGTGGAGGTGAGTAACTCGACAATGTAAGTATAAATGGCGTCGAGGCGGGCCTATCTAAGAGGGAAGACCGCAACCCCGCGCAGCGCATCTTGCAGCGCCTGGACTATAACTGCTGGTTCCTGAGGCAAGACCTTCTTTGGCATGTACTCTAATGTTGCGGAAACAACAGCCTCCCTCCATGCGTCCGTGTTGCTGGAGGTGGAACCAGAGGACTATCAGAGCCCGAATGGCGAGTGCACTTCATTGCCATAGCTCTTTGACACTCCTCGGTCTTCATCATGCGAGCCTCATACCTAGGAATGGGCGAACGAGAGGATGGTGGGACCTGGATCCCCACAGATGGTAAAACCAATCGCTTCCTGATGTTAGTCCTGACGACGAATTTCTTCGGCACGTCGACGCACCGAACCTCACCCAATTCATCCATGACCCGTAAAGCGTCATGGTCGTGTAGCGATTGAAGTGCCTGAGCTGTGAATCCAAGCCGAAGCAAAGACCGCACAGACTCAGCACTCCAAACGCCTCGCCAAGATATTCTGACGCTGTCGAAGTGAATGTTCGCCGGTGGTGTCCTCTCCCGCGGCCTAGACCAGATATCGGGCCAGGTCAGCCCGCTCCCGATACTTGGCAACCTTGCGCCGGTTGGCTTATTTCAACGTAGGGGACGGCGAGACAACCTGCACGTCCACAACCACTGCGAGGCCCTCCCTCACGGCGATTACGTCAGGCCTGAAGTTTCCCGCAGCTGTCCGGAAAGTTACTTCCCGTTTGACGCTCTACCCCTTTCCAATAAGGTCAGTCTCAAGACGCCGGGCAATGGCATCGTGCCGTAACACCCGCCCACCGTGGGTACGGTGACACACCTGAATACAATGTGTCGGGGTTTCGTCCAAATGACAGCCACCCTGACACGCAACATTCATTCGGTCCCGTTGCCCACGTGATGTCCGGACACGCGATGGTAGCGCCCCAATATGGACCGCAATGTAGTGCAGCCAGTCTGAGGCAGGAATTGCACGCGATACGCAGCGGAGCCACTGCGTACTTGAGGCCACCGCTGGTGACTCCCGCAATGCTCTCTCGTCAACAGACTGATGGAGCTGTGCTAAAAAACAAAGGCGGAGTGTGCATATGCAAATATGAATTTATGTTTGAGATCTGCGCAAACACTCCGCCCAACAATTGTTAAAAATAAAAAAAAAAGATTAAAATAGTAACTCGTGAAGGACAATGCATGCGTGGGGGTGAGTGCATGTTGAATGTGTGGTATGTTTCAATACTGCGCACCCATCCCCATCCTTCAGGTCAGCACCCACTGGTAACTGCCTCCACGCACTGGTAGCCTCCACTAACTAGCTCCACGCATGAAAGGACGGCCAATCCCCCCACCATCCATCGACATCACTACCAAAGTTGAGGTCTCGGTTGAGCACTTAGCCGCCATTCTTTGATCCCCGCCAGCAATGGAACGGGGGCCGCCGAATGACGTTGCCCACGAGGAACCACGTGGAGGTGGCTCCCGTGACCACAAACGGATCGCTGTCGCTTGGAAAAATCATCCAACTACGACACAAACCCCCTTTCCGAAGAAAGGGGGAGTCAATAAAATAATAAATAAATAAATATATCTATGGTTAAAATAAGTTAAAATAGGTATGCAAAACCACATACCTAATCAGAGAGGACAACACGACATACAAGTCGCAGTTGCAAGGACATGCACATTTTAAAAACATAATTCATAAAACCCCGGCCTCCTGGAATGTGACATCAGGATCGGCCGGTTGGGGTAAACGAACTGCACCTACCCTATACTTCATGAAGGTGTGGTACAGTTCGATGGAGGACCGGAGGGCTATCAGCGACAGAGTGGGCGCTGTCTTTCTATCTTTAATTCCTAAAGATTTTAGGTCCCCCATTGTAGATTTGGGCATTCCCCCCCGAGACCCAATGGCTATTGGAACCACTTTGGCCTCGGATGCACCAAATCTTTCTTTCAACTGCGGTAATAATCTGGTATATTTATTTATTTTCTCCTGCCTACCGTTTTCTAAGTAGTCCCCATCCTCGTGGCGGACAGTTACATCGACCACAAGGACCCTGTCCCCGGTTTTGACGACCAGGTCAGGTTTGAGAACTACTCCCCTATCTATAAGGGACGGTTCCGGTTCCGTACCGTACCGTTCCGGTACCGCAGCATTATCAATCTCAACGATTCTTCTTTCGACCTGATTGAGTATGTCATTGTGCCTTTTTATTCGTTGAGGTTTAGTATATTCACACTGTCCGAGTACGTGGGCTAGCATCTCGGGCAGCAGACGACATTTACGGCACATCAGGTCGTGCTGAGGAACTGCTCGGTTCAGTGCAACTTTATTCGCGCAAGTGTTGCTTCTCATTTTTAGTGCCGTGAGATATCGGCATGGTTTGAGCAGCGTAAGATTATACAACCAGCAATTGCCAATGGGATCGTCGGCCAGCGATTTAGCCGCCTTTCCCTGGGTTTTGCTGGCCCCCCAGCTTCTGAGCTCTTGCCTTTTAGCCTCGATTTTCCAGCAATCTATGGTTTTTGTATCGAGGATGGGCCAGTTTATGCGGTTCACACAGGCTTGTCGTCTAAGCCGTTCCCGCAGCCCTGTTCTAGCAGCAAGAGCTCGAATGGGAGGGTCAGGGCTTTCTAAAAAGCGCATCCCTGACTTGAGACTAGAGGCTATCGCTGTCACCTCTAGTCTTGGAAAACCTAGTCCACCGTCTCTTTTCCTGGTATATAGCATACCATCAACGGTAGACAACGGCAGATGTAGTATCTCTTTAACGGCGACCCGGAAATCGTCGTCTAGACCTCTTATCGTCGGTGCCCCTCCATGCACTATTTTAAATAGGTAGTGCGGGACTAGGTATCCTGAGAGCAACTCAATTTTTTGATGTGGCTTTAGTGCAAGGCATTTGACTCGCTTCAACATGCTTCGCACTTCTCCCCTCATCTGCTTGATATGTATACCATACCAGGGGGAGATATCCATGCCAAGGTATCTAATTTTAGATTCCGCATCAGCATACGGAATCGGCTCTCTGTTATTTGCAAAAATATGTGGATCCTGCACATAAAAGGAATCTCTTGTCGGCACTACTTGAAAGGAGGCACACTTTTGTACCGAGAGTGACATTCCATGATCCCTAAGAAATGTTTCGACTACTTGCAAGATTTCCTGAGCGTCGTTGGGGCTGTTTGCCGTTAAAATCAGGTCATCAGCAAACGCCAGGCAGGATATATTACATTCGTTGTTGATTTTATACCCTGGCATGCTCTCTAATTTTTGGAGTAGCGTTAAAAATAAACGGAGATAGAGGGGCTCCTTGTTTGACTCCTCTTTTTAGAGAGATCTCAAATGTTTCGCCACCACTATGTATTTCTGTTTGCACATTCTCATAACTTTTCTTTATCATTTTAGAGATAAGGGGCGGAATACCCTTTCTCTGCAGTGCTGGCTCTATGGCGTCGTGTGGGATCGTGTCAAACGCCTTCGATATATCCAGTTGCACTGCCACCAGGCCACTGGTACCAGGCGTCTTGGCATGTCTCAAGACCTCACTGAGAATATGCACATAAACACCCTGTTCATTAACGAAGCCCATTTGGCGTGTATTAAATACTACGTGTTTACGTAGCTTCTTGTCGATTATCCCCCAAAATAATCGACTTATGAGTGAACCTATTGTTAGAGGACGGTAGCTCTCAGGTCTAAGCGGATCCTTGCCCTCTTTTAAAAGCAATGTTGTTCTGTTCAAATTCCACATGCTGGGCTGTATTCCTGCTATTAACAGCCAATTAAAAATTTGAACATTAGGTTCACGCGCTGCGGGTTTTTCAAATTGGACCGCCTTATTTGGTCCAACCCAGCAGTGGTTCCGGGCTTAGAAGACTTGATCCGTCTATCAACCTCGTCCCAAGTTATGGGTGCTATTAAGACGTTGGGACCGATATATTTATCGTGATCGGGGGCTGGGTGTAACTGTACCACCAGCTTTGTTCCCCATAATTCTGTGTACAGTTCCCTAATGGCATCTTTATCCGGTTTTTCATTGGTATTGTTACCAAAATTGAGACCGTTGCCTTGCCCCTCCCGGACTAGTTTAGCAAGTTGGCTTGGATTTTTATTGTAGAGGTCCTGGGTCCGGGCGTATACGTATTGCCGGTGCCTGTGTTTGGGACTCTCCTCTATGCTTCCGGGGGCGCTGCTGCGGTTGATCGGCGTGGTCTTCTTGCTGGCTGCAAAGCAAGCCAGCAATTCGCCGTAGACGGAGGCCTGGGAAACTTGGCCTAATGCAGCGGTTCTAAGCGCCTCATCGAGCAGGTGGTTGAGGGCCTCATATTCAGGTTCCACTCTGAACTCTCAACCATCGACAACATTTCTTATTGATCTAAGAAATCCCGTGTTGTCGATGGCTTCGAGCTCTTCGTGTTCCCCGGAGGTGAAAATTGGCGGCTAAGATCCTCTCATCCTCCTCATCCGCAGCAGGTTGAGGGTCTTGCGGGTCAGCTAGTAACTCCCTGATACCCGCTTGTCTTAGTTTAGACCTTTTGTCCCTTATTTGCTTGTTGGTTTTAGTTACTAGGACCTCAGATATCGCTTTCGAGACATGTTTCTCGTTTTGAAAGCGAATTTCTAATTCGGCCAGCATCCTGAGCTCCTCATCGGTCCAGATGTTCTGCTCACGAACCGGTCTCCGAGGTCTTGGGACCGCACCCAAGTTTTCTCTCGGCACCCCTGCGTCGAGCCTGTGCCTCTCGTTTCTAACCGCAGGGTCCTATGTCGCTGGTACATGCTCAGCGCCCTAACTGAGACAAATGCCATGCCGCATTCTTGACACTGTGGGCCCTCCACCACAGGTCGCGGTCCAGGACACTTAGGTGCATGGCATAAGGCTGCGTGCTCTTTCTCATACGTTTTCAGACCGACAACATACCTGAAGGTCCGTGTTACTTCAGGGTGTGTCTCCTTTAGGTGCCGCACTTCCTCTTGGAGCCTTAATGCCATTATATTACCCGTTCCAGGTTCGGCGCAAATCTGGCATGATCTCTGCTGGAAGGGTATGTCGAGCACAATTACGTTTCCATGTGCCCCAGGAGCAGGTTCCGGAACCCCGCCCCTTCTGTGCCTTTGTCTGAGGACGCGAGGTTGGCTAGGACCCGCGTCCTCTGTGTCATTATTATAATCCGGTGTGCGTACGGTTGTCATTGTGGCCCCCTGCACAATTCCCGAAGGAGCGGGGCCCTGCTCCTCCTCGTCCGAGGCTGTCTCTGTCATATCCGTAGCTTTTGTTATAAAAAATGCACCGGCAGGTGTTGGGGTGGTAACTCAACACCCACCAAGGACCTGTTTGAGAGGCAAGTGTGTCCTAGCTGTAAAGGGATGGAGGAGTACTAATCAATCGGCGGTTCGATCAATACTGAATTTATTATAAAAATATTAATTCTACAATTCTTAACCTAATGTGATTCTCAAACAGTTTGCTTATTACTACTTTTAATTACACTCTAATCTACATTGCACAATTCCACCGTTTGTGTGGCGCTGGTACAATTGGTTTGTCGCTGAGCAGCAACAATTAGTGCTGATGAACTATAAGCTATTTTCTGGCTTTCCTCACTTCCTTTCGGTAACATTTATTGCACAATTTGACAGAATCGTCACTAGACAGGGAAGTGAGGTGACTGACTTGGATTCAATGAACTCCATAAGAAATTAGCCCATAGTTCTGTTTAATGAAGATTAAACATA
>NW_025401068.1:925178-965822 GCF_015345945.1 Tribolium madens | reverse complement strand
GAGGCTGAATGTCGGTTTAACGGTCTCATTTCGATTTCGGCGCTCGGACTACTCGGTTCATCCGCCGCATTTTGCGTTGGTGGGTTCCTCTTCTTCATGTGTATTACCTTTCTTAGTATCATCGCAGCCGCTGTCACTATGGCGATGATAGATACTGTAGTTATTCCACTGGTAAGTACCGAATGGTGCGTTACATGTCTCCAATGCTTTTCTTGGAGCTCGTCCTGAACGTCTTCTTCTTGCATTTGTAGATCTTTTAGATCGTCATATGGCTCAACTTCTACTTCTTCACGCACCTTTGGACGAGGTGGTAGTTTTTCTGACAAGGTCAGATTTACCGCCACAGGCTTTGCATACCCGGCTACAACTGGGAAACTCTGAACTCTTTTGGGTGTTAGAATTGTCTTTTTCGTAGAAATGACACAGTTCTGAGATATGGCTATGATCCCTGTAGTATTAATGGTTGTTTCTGGTTGTCAATTCCAAATCGGTTATTTGGAAGTAACGCTGTGAATTGTAGTCAATTGCAATTATCTGTATCCCGACATCGAGTATCCAATATCTTTCGTCTTCCACCTTCAGCGGTAGTGGATTTGCCTTGACTAGTTCAAATTCCGTGATTTCCGCCATTGCAAAGTATACGTAAATGAACGTGCTACCACTTTTTTGACTCACTACAGTTTTTATTATTGGGTGAGAGATAATCTCGATGTTCTGTGGTAATTTATTTGTTGCCTCCAGTTTAATGATTTCTTCTATGTGTGCCGGGGAAATCACTTCGTATATTATTTCTTTTCCAAGTTGAACATTTAGCAAATTACGGTAAAATCTTTCCACTTCTGAGATGTAATTTTTGGCTATTTCATAAACGCGTAGTAAGTGTATCTCTAGCCTGTTTTTGTCTACTCTGTTGTACCAATATTGCATGTTGTTGACTGCTTTGATCGCTTCATAAAGTTTTTCTTGAAATTGATTTAATTTGTTAACTACTCTCACTTCTGTGTCGTTAAATCTTGATATCGCTTGTAGCATAAATTTGGTTTGATGGTTTGAAGCTTGGATCAAGTCTCGTTGATTTTTGTCCAATTCATCGATTTGTCGATACACCTCATCATTGACTCCAAAAATTGACGTCAAAAATGTGCCCCAAACTCCTCTTCTTTTTCTCTTCTGCACAATATTTTCAATCCCTCTTCTTATCCAATCCAACTTTTTTTCTTCCTGTCTAAGGTGGTCTATTAGTGATTTCCATTCCACCTCTTCTGTCAATTCTTGTGCACTCTGACAGAGTTGTTCTGTTTGATTTATGATGCTGTGAACTGTCTCAATATCTGCCTGCAACTTCGAGTTCTTGAATTCTATCTCGATTCTGAAAACTCCTCTATCAATTCGAGCTTTCCMTAAATGTTCGACSTATAAGCCTGGCTGAGGATATTCAATGTGGTAATTCAGTCCAGTCACCGCCTTATTTAGGTGTAGTATGAACATGAGTGCTRTTACTAATTTTCTCCATGCCGAGCATCGACCTTGACGTATGTTTCTTGAAATGTTACGTTTATCTGTTTCATTCCTCTGCTTCTCTTTTGCGTCTGTGTCGGTTACAAGGGTACAAGCTTGTGAATTGGTCTTTTTAGATTTCCTCCCTCTGATCTTCTTACCGTGACAACCCGAACTAACTCTTCTTCGTCAATATGTATTTCAACTATTTTAGCTAATGGCCACTTGCTAGGGGTGATGTTGTCTTCTTTAATTATTACTGTCTCCCACCTTCAAATTTTTTGCTTCTAATTTCCACTTGTTTCTTTGCTGYAATTGATGCAAGTACTCTGTTGACCATGCATTCCAGAAATCCTTCTTCATCTTTTGAATCATTTTCCAACGGCCAATCATTCCCAGATCTGTATTTATATCAATGGGATTCCCTGGCGTTAACAATTCCCGGCCTATCAAAAAATGACCTGGCGTAAGAACTGAAACGTCGCTAACTTCTTCAGTTAGTTTACATAGTGGACGAGAATTCAGACACGCTTCAATTTGACACAGTAATGTTGTCAACTCTTCATATGTCAACGTTGATTCACCTATCACTCGTTTGAGGTGATATTTGGTTKACTTTACTCCAGCTTCCCAAATTCCGCCGAAATGAGGAGCTGATGGTGGTGTGAAGTGCCACTGCGTCCCTACAGTTGCTAGCTGATCTTGAATGTCTGAGTTTTTTATCATCTGCTTTATTTCATTGCACAAAATTTTGCTGGCGCCGACAAATGTTGTGCCGTTGTCTGAGTATAAATTGGAGCAAGTTCCTCTTCTAGATGTGAATCTTTTGAATGCTGYCATAAATGATTGTGTCGTCATGTCACTAACCACCTCTAAATGTAATGCTTTTGTCGCAAGACACACAAATACAGCTATGTATCCTTTATACGACCTGTGACCTCTTCCTTTTGTTGTTCTTATTTGTATCGGCCCCGCGTAGTCTACTCCAGTATTTATAAATGCTGACGCTGGAGTTACTCGATATGTCGGTAGTTGACCCATTAATTGCTCAGCAGTTTTTGCCTTATGTCTAATGCAMATCSCACATTTGTTTATTGTCTTTTTAACCCCTTTTTTCCCTTGAATTATCCAATATTTTCTTCTCASGAATGCTAATGTTTGCTGATTGCCACCATGCAATGTCATGTAATGCGCTTGTCTAAATATCAGTTCAGCAAGTTTGCTCCTTCCTGATATTATTATTGGATGTTTTTCGTCGTACTTTAGCAGTGAGTGTTTTAATCGAYCTCCCACTMRTAAGATGCCATTTCTATCAATGAAAGGATTCAAACTTGACAGTGTACTTTGCTTGTTCACCGGTTTCCTCTCTGTTAGTGTTTTAGTTTCATCATTGAAGAAGTCCCTTTGCTCCGTGATTATGATTGTGTTCAGTGCGTCATTCAACTCTTTTACTGATAATGGACCACTTCTTCGTTCTTTCTTACAATTCTTTATGAACCTTATGCAATACGCTATCACTCTTGTGGCTTTGGTCAGTGATGAGTATTTTTCGTAAACTCTTTKATGTTTTTCATGCACGCTGACATGGAAACATAATTTTGCTTCAACTTGGGTTTCTGGAACATGTTCTTTCTGGGGCCATTTTTCTTCGCTGTCAAGAASCCATTCTGGGCCTTCCCACCATAACCGATTTCCTTCCAATTTTTCTGGCTCTAAGCCTCGCGAAATTGCATCAGCAGGATTGTCTTTACTGCTTACATGGTGCCACCTTCGCTTGTCCTACCAGTTGATGTATCTCTGACACTCTATTTGCCACAAATGTTTTCCATYTTGATGCTTCTCCATTTATCCAAGATAGAGTTATCATTGAGTCCGACCATGCATGCAACCTCGATTCATTCACTTTCATTGCTGTTAGTATTCTCCGTATTAGTTTGGCCAGCAACACAGCTGCACACAATTCTAATCTTGGCAGARTTGTTCTTGTTTTAATAGGTGCAACTTTTGWCTTTGCAGCTAATAATCTTATGTTCACTTTCCCTTGCTTATTTTGAGTTTTGACGTAAACGACCGCTCCAAACGCCTTTTCGGAAGCGTCGCAAAATCCGTGTATTTCTAGATTCATCAGATTTGAACTCTGGCCTGTCCAACGTGGTACTGTAATTTTCTCAATTTGATGCAATTGTTCAAAAAATTTAACCCACTTGTTCGCAATAGATTTAGGAATTGGCTCATCCCACATCAGTTTATTCTTCCATAATTCTTGTATTATTAGCTTTGCAACAATTATAACAGGTGATAACAGTCCCAAAGGATCAAACAACCTTGACGCATTTGATAAAATTGTCCGTTTTGTGAGTTTGTTGTCGTCGATCGTTGTTACTTTGAATCGTATAATGTCATCGAAGGGTGTCCAATASATTCCTAGCGATTTTTTTACATCAATTTCTTTTAATTCTAATGCTTGATGATCTCTCATTTCCTCGGGAATGTTTTCTAACAGAGTCTCGCTGTTAGAAGACCACTTCCGCAAATTGAAACCTCCTGATTTAAACATTTGTATTAAATCTTCTTGTAATTTCATTGCTTCTTCTGTTGTATYAGCTCCTGCTAATACATYGTCTACGTAACAATTTTCTATTGCTACTCTCGCAGCCTCTGGAAACTGATGTTCTTCGTCATTCGCTAAAGTTTGTATCGTTTTTGTGGCCAGATACGRCGCTGCTGCTGTACCGTATGTAACTGTTTGTAATTGGTATTGATTTATTGGTTCACTTTTTGAACCCCTCCACAGTATGGTGTGAAATTTCTGGTCTTCTTCATAAATTCTTATTTGTCTGTACATTTTCTCAATGTCCGCACAGAAAGCAATTTTATTGCCTCTCCATCGTAGTAATATGTCGCACAGTTCGGGCTGGATCCGKGRACCTACATGCATCAATTYATTTAAACTTTTTCCATTTGTTGTTTTGCATGACGCGTCAAACACTACACGCAGCTTTGTAGTGGTACTATCTTCTCTTATGACTGCTTGGTGTGGAATGTAATATTTTCCTTTACTCTGCTCTGACGGTGTCACTTCCTTCATATGACCTAGGTCAATGTATTCCTTCATAAACTGTTTGTATTCATTGTTTATCTTTTCTTGCTTTTCTAAGCGCTTCTCAGATTGCAATAGYCTTGCCATTGCCCGTGACCTAGATTCTCCCAGTTCAGTGTCAGGTTTAAACGGAATCTTAACTGTATATGTGCCATCACTTBTTCTTGTTGTCGTTTCTTCGTAGAATCGTTCACACTCTTCTTCTTCGACACTCAATTTCTTCTCTGATGGTACCTCTTCTAGTTCCCAAAATCTAGTAATCTCAGATTCTTCAGCCYTTGTCATCATGCTGATTAATTTTGYTTGACTCTCACGTTTTGTTGTACTTGCCCCAAATACAATCCACCCTAATTCTGTATTTTGGGCCACTAACCCGTTATCAAACTTYTTTATCCCATCTAAGAGAATTTCCCTGTATTCTCTCGCCCCAAGGATAATATCTATTGGTCCTGGTTTGTAAAATGTTGGATCAGCAATTACTATGTTCTGCCAATCCTTCTCATTGAAATGTATTGGACGTTCTGGAGTACTGTTTGTTAATTTTGGCAATAATAATAGTTCTGCTACTAAGTTGTATGTACCGGATATGCGAGCCTTGCACATTGCCCTTATCTTTTGTTTACTTATTTTYGGTTTCGCATCACCTAAACCGCTAATTTCGGCYTTAATTTTTTCGCGCGGCAATCCCAACGTACTTGCTGCTTCCTCCGTTATAAATGCCGCTTGTGAACCTGGATCTATTAACGCTCTTAAGACCTCAAATTGATTACTGGACGTTCTGATTTTGATTAACGCTGTCGCAAGTAATACTGTTTGATCCTGGTGTGCCACATTACTTGACACTTTTTTGTTTTTTTTCTATTGTCTTCTGCTTGTTTGCATCTTGATTGCTCTTTTTGGTGTAGAACGGTGTCTTCAGCTCTTCTTGATGAATCAAGGTATGATGGTTTTTACCGCRTACGCGACATTTAATTTGCGAAAAACATTTTTTCCCGTACTCATGATTTAAACAGTTATAGCATAATTTCTTATCTCTAGCGAAATTTAACCGCTCGTTATTCGACATGTTTTTAAATTCGGGACAAGCGTAAATGCTATGAGACAAATGACAGTACTTACACTTGGCTTTGTATTGATGATCGGTAACTTTTCCTAGGGGTCGTTGKTCGCCTGGGTACTTGTTGTCTGCTGCTGCCTCCAACGCTTGGAATCTTCGAAGTATGAATTTAAGTACGTTGTCCAAGGACTGCACTTCGAAGGTATTCTCTAACGACGCCTCGTACCTCTCGTTGGTTCTTGAGTCCCACTTATTTGCCACTACACACTATCATGGGGTCCCAGTTTGATGTATCCAAACCTTGCATTCGTATGGCTTCTAAACACTCTTTTACGGTGTTGTACATAGTCTTAAGGTGCTCCGCAGATTCTTGTGACATTGTCGGTAATTGAAGAATCTTGTTGATTAASTTGTTCACTATTCTTCTTTTATTGTCGTACCTTTCAGTGAGTTCTCTCCAAGCGCTTTCGTAGTATATCTCAGTTATTTCGTAATGCTGAATTGTTCTGCCRGCTTCCCCTTTAACGTACGTTTTCAGATATTGGAGTTTTTCCACCTTGCTCAAATTTTTATTGTCATTAATCACTTTCTTAAAYATGTCTTGAAACGTTGGCCACTCGTCGTATTTTCCATCAAATTYTGGAATTTTTAACTGAGGTAATCTTGCGTAATCTGTCCCACCAGTTGATTGTTCTCGTACTCTTGCGTCTAAAGCTATCATAATTTCCATGTACTCCCTCTTTAGATTATTGAAAWTTTCTTCCCTGGAGTACTTGGATCCTGGTTCTTCTGTTATTTCACTGCTCATGATATCATTCCATTGCCTCTTTATCTCTTCAATGTACATCGAGAAACCACTTGTGGCTTCCCTTGCATTCCTCATGTCTCTTCTTAATGTCTCCACTTTCCATTCCTGTAACTTGAACTTCTCCGCTTTACCCTGTTGTCTTGAAGTCTCTTGTTTTTCCCTCATTAACTCTTCTGTACAAAGCAAGTTCCGCTTGAACAAAGTACTTTGCTTTAAAGTAGTTATGTTCTTTGCCTTCTCCTRTTTGTAAAATTTCTTCATGTGTTTTCTTAATTTGATCCCACAATGAATCAACCTTGTTTGTTTTGTCTTCTAAGTACTGTTCTGTTTTYCTCAACTTGGAATCTTTTTTCAAATTGCTAAACTTCTTCCCTAGTTYCTCGACTAACTTCTGTTGTTGCACTATCAACTGCTCCATCGTAATTTCTTCTTTCCTTCACACACGTTAAAAACACACTCGTATTTTTTTTTCTTTACTTGTCGCGAGTCACGTCCCTTTAAGCGCTACTCCGACCCTTGAATTTACTCGTTTAGTAAATTCACCTTTTGTTTTTCGTAAACTCGTAAACCCCGTTTACGACTTACAACAAAAACCTAACTATTTTTTCGCTCGAAGGACCATGTAAAGGGATGGAGGAGTACTAATCAATCGGCGGTTCGATCAATACTGAATTTATTATAAAAATATTAATTCTACAATTCTTAACCTAATGTGATTCTCAAACAGTTTGCTTATTAYTACTTTTAATTACACTCTAATCTACATTGCACAATTCCACCGYTTGTGTGGCGCTGGTACAATTGGTTTGTCGCTGAGCAGCAACAATTAGTGCTGATGAACTATAAGCTATTTTCTGGCTTTCCTCACTTCCTTTCGGTAACATTTATTGCACAATTTGACAGAATCGTCACTAGACAGGGAAGTGAGGTGACTGACTTGGATTCAATGAACTCCATAAGAAATTAGCCCATAGTTCTGTTTAATGAAGATTAAACATAGCGGACCGGTCCTGCCTTGCCTCTATAGGTGTGGTCTTTTCGTCTCTGCAGGTCCCTGACCACTAGGGGAACCCAGAGTATTAGTCCGCTTAACGAGGCAGCGGGTGCACGGCGCCAGTACCCCGCTAAGCCTCATCCCAAAACCTGGGTTTATGGACCTATTTGAGAACCAAGTAAACACCCCACTGGGTGCCGGTCCTGTCTTGGCTCTATTAGCTGGCCTTTTCGCTGATAGTAGGTCCCTGGCCAGCGTTAGGGGCCGCACATGTTTCCGAGATACCTCTTTCCCATGTGCGGATAGTAAAAACCTTGCTACACTGCCTACCAGCTCCGAGAGAACCCAACCTAGACGCAACACCCCCCAGATTCGTCCCCCGTAATTTTGTCCTGTGCATGCACCTCCACCCGGTTTCCCCACGGGTCCACTTTTACCGGCTCTCTGGGGGACCTTGGCAGGGGACCCTCCGGCCCTGGCTTTTTACGGCCTGCCTTCGGGTTGACAAGGTTTCCCCTTGCGGTTCAACCACTGCATACATACACCCGGACTACTCTGAAAGGGCCTTCTAAGGTGGTATTACGCCATCGGCTGAATCTCAAGGCCAGGTCTCGACAGTTTCACAAGGCAAGCCTCACCCTTGGCTAGTTGACATTACTGTCCACTATTGCCCGACAGACACCACGTGGAGCTGGGATTTGGCTTTTCAGCAGCTCAAAAATAGTTCAAGGGGAGCTGCTGTTGTCATTCAGAGCACTGGGCAGAAATCACATTGCGTCAACACCCGCTCTGCTTGGAGTAACGTATTTGTAGAGTCGCTAGCCAGTCCTGATCGATGTTCACTTTTCTCATGGCTCCTGAGAAGTTCAAAAGAGCTAAAGGCAGGACGAGCTTTGTAGCCTTGGTTGGCAGACTTTATTTCTAAGATGGCGAACTAGAGTGGAGTATGAAGAGAATGACTTAAATATTATTTTCGGTTGGTCGTTGTTATTGTTTGGTGGCGGCGACTTGAGCTTTGATACAATAGCGTCGATGCACCCCTACTGATTTCTGGCTACGAAAGTACTTTCCACAGTCGGGGCATTTGATGGAGTATGAATCAAAATGTGAATCCTGTGAGGCCACTAAGGTACTATAAAGAAGATAAATAAATAAGTGAGTACGGTAACGGAACGGGAGCAGAGGTCGCAGTGACCCCTACCAATAGGCGTGCCCGCGCGCTGCACGATACGCGAGACGCGGATACGTGGGGGATCGAATATAGGTCGTATGTCCCGTTTGGCAGCGGGAGTGAATCCCCAAGAGTCAAGATATCTTGCCTTGGCGTTTTTGCGGTGGAAATCCGACCAAAAATAGCAAATTTACGCTATTTTGGTGCGGTGTCGGTGGCGTCGTGGGCGTCGAACTCCTAAAGGTATCGTTGCCACCTTTGACTAGAAAGGATAYGGCCTTAGAGGCGTTCAGGCATAATCCCACGGACGGTAGCTTCGCACCGCCCGCTCGCCGAGTGGCCACTCCTCCATTAAGTTTCTAGCTCCTACCCTCCCCAGGTTTTCCAATTCTCTATCATTCACCACTCCAATCCCATCGACCGACTTTCCCCGACTCCACCGGAACATTGAAGCACGGAGTAATGCCACGTGACGCCAAGGCAATGCCCCCATCAAAACCCCCATCGCAGCGGTAGAAACAGTCCTGCAGACTCTCAAACATTCTATTAACGCCACTCTCTCACAAGCATCCAACAGCCTTCTACCAACACCTTTCTCTAAAGACATCCACCATACACTCGATCCATACAATGCACAGGCTGTCAGAAGCCCCCCATAAATGATTTTCAGTGCCTTTTTCCTCAGACCCCACTTATCCCTGACGACCCTTCTTAGCCCCGCGACAACATCAACCAACTCTTGCCTTAATTGTCTGAGGTGCTGCACGAAGTTCATGCGCACACCCATCACAATACGTAGGTCTTTTACCTGGTCTTTGCTTTTAATCGAGACTCCTTGCGCCTTTACCAAAACTGGCCGATTGGAGGACAGTGTCCCCTTCAACATCAATGTCTCTGACTTGGCAGCCGACACTTGGACGCCAAACTGGCCGCCCCAGCCATGCACACAACCCAGATATTGGGCACTCTTTTTTTTTCTAAATCCCTCCTATTGTTGCCTTGCACGAGGATCAGAAGGTCAGCGGCGTAGGCCACTACCTGGGCTCCCAACCCGCCAAGATCCCCCAACAGCTCATCCATACACAAGTTCCATACAAACGGCCCACAGATTGAACCCTGTGGGCATCCCCTGCATATATCCTCCTATACCCTTTTACCCCTCACATTCGTACAAAACACCTTTCTATCCCTAAAATAACTGCGCCAAAGCTCCATCCCTGCATGCTTGTTGCAATCGAAATTTTAATTCCGATGGATAATCTTCAAAATTCAACAACGGATCAATACTATTGGTTAAATTCGATGGTAAACAACTTACTTTACCAAAAACTAACTCATAAGGAGTATACTCTTAGTTTCTGTATGAACTGTGTTATTAAATGCAAAGCACCAAAAAGGTACCCATGCACTCCAAAAATCTGGATGTTCTAACGTATGCATTCTAAGAAAAGCACCTAAATTTTTGTGCGAATTCTCTAAAGATCCCAACGTCTCATGATGATACGCGGTAGAATTTAGTCTATCGATTTTTAACAATTTGCATGTTTCTTTAAACGTATTAGCCATGAACTCCGTGCCTTGATCTATCACAATTTCCCGTGGAATACCATAGCACAGAACAAAATTTTTCACGAAAGATTTGGCAACTGTTTCAGCCTCTTTACTTTGAATAGGGTATGCCTCTACAAATTTACTCAATTCACATTGTAGCGTTAGAATGTATTTATTGTTTTCTACATCTTGATCCAAGGTCCCCACTAAATCAAAAACTTTGAAAACTTTTTCAAACGCCGACGATGCCATACTAAGTGGTTGTTTATTAGGTCGCGAATATTTATGTCGCTGACACATGTCGCACCGCTTTACGAAATTTTCAACGTCTTTTCTCAAATTCGACCAAAAATAATACTTTTTGATATTATTATACATACGATTCATGCCCGCGTGACCGCCGGTTGGTAATATGTGAAAGTCCTTCAAAATTAGTTGCCTCGTCTCTTTATTATTAATATTTTGCGCGCATTTAATTATTGTTAATTTTATACCAGCTGAATTTATTTGTTTGGAGATATTTCTAACATTTTTTATTAATATTGATGAGAGTGCACTTTCATTATTTTTTATTATTACTAGCTCTCCAATAGAACAATTTTATCAGGTCTCTCAACGACGTAGTCAATACAGACGTTGATCGAGGATCCTGCTCAATGTAAACTTTATTTTCATCTTTTACAAAAATTAAATCTCCAGTTTTATAATTACTTGAATATGTATTTATTTGAGCAAAGTCTTTTTGGAGTACTGGGCGTAACTCAACAGAATCCTTAGGCTGTTTTAATAGCTCCATGACTCCAGGGTGATCAAGCCTAGACGCATGCAAAACTGTAGAGGAATTCTGAGGAACGCATTTCAGAGCTTCAAAACGCACATGGTTTCATTTGTGCTTGTCGATAATTGTTTTAATTATGTTGATTTGTATACGCGATAAAGCGTCAGCAGTTACATTATCTTTACCTTCTATATAGGTTATAGTGAAATCATATTCTTCTAAAGTTAACCTAAATTTAGTCAATCTACTTGAAGGGTTTGTCATTCCAAATAAGTAAACCAATGGTCTATGGTCAGTAAAAATTTGAAATTTTCTACCGTACAAATATGGTCTGAATTTTTTCTCTGCCCAACAAATGGCTAGTAACTCTTTCTCGATTGTACAATAATTTTTCTCAGCTTTGTTCAAACATCTACTTGCATAAACAATTAGTTTATCATTGGCATTTAAAAGTACGGCACCCAAAGCATAACCTGAAGCATCCGTTCTTAAAATAAAACAATTTGACTCCGAAAAATCCGGATACTGTAGGATAGGCGGTTGAACTAGTGTATTCTTTAACGTTTTAAAAGCAATTTTACATTGATTATTCCAGTGAAATACAACTCCTTTTTTTGAAAGATTATTTAAAGGAGATGCAATGTCAGCAAAATTTTTAATAATTTTCCTATAATAGTTAGCAAAAGCTATAAACCGTTATATTTCAACAGCATCTTTTGATTCTGGATAATTTTTAATAGCTTCTATCTTTTCAGGATCTGGTAATATCCCGTCAGATGAAATAATATGTCCAAGATATAAAATATCTTTTTTCAAAAATTCACATTTATGTGGATTTAGCTTTAAATTTACTTGTCGTAATCGTTGCAATACTTTTACCAAATTTTGATTGCGATGTTTCAAATTATTACCAAATACAATTCATCTAAATAAACAAAGCAACTTTCGGAATTTAACCCTGACATAGCAATGGTCATTACCCTGGAAAACACACTCGGATTATTTTCAGTCCCATAGGCAACCTTGTCATTTGATATTRACCTCTATCTGTAGTAAACGCTGTGCATTGTCGTGATCTGCATCTAATTCAATTTGATAATAACCCTGAGTTAAATCTAAATGAGAAAAATACACTGCGCCTGATAATGAATCTAGAATCTTGTCAATGCTGGGTAATGGAAATTTATCGTCTTCAATTCGCTTATTTAGTAACCTATTATAATCAATAACAACTCGCCATTTTTTCATGCCTGTATTATCAGCTTTTTTTGGAACCACTAATATTGGCGATGACCATTCTGAAGTTTTTTTTTCAATAATTCCATCTGCTAACATTTTATCAACTTGCTTATGCACCTCTGCTTTTTGAGCATGCGGTAAAAGATATGGTTTTGTGTAAACAGGTGTTATGTCTTGTTTTAAATATATCTTTTGTTTACCAACATTAGTTACTGAAAGTGGATCGTTTTCCAAATGAAACACATCTGCAAATTTTGCACAAATTTTTTGGACCTCTAACTTTTCTTCTTTATTTAAGCCTTTGGTATCTATTAAATCTAATACTTTATCAATTCGGTCTACTGATAAAGGAATATCTTCAAATTTGAACATGTCATTTACGACTGGTGAGGAGAAAAAATTTTGTTTAACTGGTGTTTTAAATTTAGGCTTGGTAATAGTGAAGTCGTGACCACGGAGTTTCTCGTTTTGCCTGAGGTGGAATAAGTTTTTGAAAATAGAGTGGTGGAATTTCATTCCCTTAAATGCGAATATTAAATCACCTCTTTTTTTTACGTGATTCTAAAGAAATTAGATTAAGTTTCTTTAGTCTATTTTCGTAGCTTGGTCTTCGATGTCCATAAATAAACCGAGTAAATCGCCGTTGAGTGTTTTCAAAGTTTGTAAGGTTACGTTGGTTGTCAAATGACCAAACCACATTTGCATATTCTAGAATTGGTCTCATATATGTCTTAAAAATTTTAGTAAGACCTAATTTATTTTTCCAACTGAACGTTCTATGTATCAAATAAATTTTGGCGTTTGCTTTTTTTATTTGTTTATTGATGTGATCATTCCATGACAATAAAGAATTTATGTCAACCCCCAGATCAGTAAGACTTTGTACAGATGTTAAATTAATGTTGTCAATTTTGTATTTAAGTTTTGGATTATTTTTGCCGATATGCAAAATTACACATTTGTCAGGGTTTAGAGGTAAACCATTTGATTTACTCCATTCTGAAATTTTGTTTAGATCAGCCTGCAAATCGTCATGATTTGAGTCAGGTTGGGCAAATATTTTTATGTCGTCAGCAAATATGGCACAAGAAGAAGTAAGGAAAAGAGGAATCTCTGCTGTAAATATATAATAAAAAGTTTAGGCCCGAGTACAGAACCCTGCGGCACACCGCTGATAACTTTAAATGCATCGCTCAGCGAGTGACCTACTGTCACCATAAATTTGCGCTCAGACGAGAAAGCAAAAAACCATTTGAGTAAATGACTAGAAATTCCATAACACTTTAATTTATTGAGAAGCAATCCTATAGGAACCTTGTCAAATGCTTTACTAAAGTCGAGATATATGACATCAGTGTTTAAACCATTGTCAAAATTGTCTGTCCATGTACTTAAACATGAAAGGAGGTTTGATTCAACTGACCTTCCTTTAACAAAGCCATGCTGAACAGATGGAATAATTGAGTTTGTCATTAAATGAAACTCGAGTTTAACAACGATAATCGATTCCATTACTTTAAGCACAACAGACGGGAGACTAATAGATCGATAATTGTTAACTTCAAGTCTGTTACCTGTCTTAAATATTGGTTTTACATAAGAAATAGTCCAGTCACACGGTAACTTGGCGTCCATAAATGATTTCTGCATAATCAGGGAGAAAGGATAGGAAATGTTTGAACCGCATCTTTTTAGTACTAAGGGAGAAATGTTATCAAAGCCCGGAGAAGAAGTAGTTTTTAAAGTGTTAAGTTTATTTAATATTAATTCCGGTGAAAAGTCGATGTTTGTGAGATTAGTTATTTCTTTCAGAGGTACATTAGGAACAAAAGCTGCGGAAGAGTTTGTGATAGAAGAAAAAGATTGATAAAAATGTTTAGCAAAATAATTGGCAGTCTCGCAATCTGAGGACGTTGGTGTATTGTCTGGTTGAATAAGTTGGGGTATTTTAGGTTCAGTGTTGGTGTTACACCGAATATACTTGAAAAAATTTTGGGATTGCTATTTTTACCAATTTTTTCTTCATAATTTTTTCTAGAAAGTTTGATTTTTTTAGACAATTTGTTTGATAAAGTACGATGCTTATTGTAGTCAAAATCAGAACGCGATCTTTTGTATTTTTGCCACAATTGTGTTTTTGTTTTAATTAACTGCTGTTAGCCATGGTTTTGTAGGGTTTGTTAAAAATGATCTAGCAAAAGTGCTGCGATTTTGCAAGGAAATTAATGTGTTTTTAAAACAAGACCACTTAGCTTCTATAGAGGGGGATGAGAGCACCTCGTCCCAGTTTGTTTCACTTAATAATCTATTAGTCATCAAAATTAATAAACAGTTTTGAGATATAAGTTTTCTTTATGTCTCGATAATTTGATACTAAATATATCGAATTTTAAAACCACGTGATCAGACTTAGCTATTGAAGGAAAGTAGTCCATGTTTACTGTTAAATTAGTATTAGAAACAAATACTAAGTCGAGAATGTTTGGGGTGTCGCCTGGGCGATATCTTGTTGGTTGGGATACAATTTGTTTAGCACGAGTGTCAGAAATAAAATCTCTGAGAGGACCAAACATATCAAAAACCACTGAATTCGTTAAGGACCACTGAAGACATGGAAAATTAAAATCTCCACAAAGCACAATATTGTCAAATTTAGTGAATAGATTAGTCATAAAGCTAAATAAGGAGAGATCGGTTTCAATTGTTGTTCCTGGAGGTCGATAGATACAGCCTACAACTAGAGAAAAATTTTTAGAAGAAATTTTTCGAAAAATTGATTCAAGAAGAGAGAAATCACACGAAATGATGGAGATTGAGAAGCGAGAAAAAATAGAATCCAGTAAATACATACAAGGTGATCCTTTTAGGACCTATATTAGAAACTTTTTAACTTCTAATGCAGATAGAAATTTCAAATTTTGTACACAACCCATTTCAACCAGTCTGAGTTCAACTAAATTATTTTCAAAATGGCTGAACTTCCGGAACTACGAGAAATTGGCGCCAACTTTGAAATTTTAAATGGTAACCAATTGTTTTTATTGCATTTTTGAATTCTCCTCTTCAAACTGAGTAAAATGTACCTAGTTATTAGTACTTATCTGTCATAGTTTTTAACATATGTCAATTTTTTGCTCAAAATTTTCATTTGCAGAGGTTTATTAAAAAAATCACAGCTCTTGAACCGTTTGCAATAAGTAAATAATTTTTCTTGAATTTGATAACCAAAGGTTCGAAGAGTTTCCTAAAATTTCAATTTAAAATTGTCACCTGTCAAATTGCAAAGCTTATATGATTTTTTGAAAATGATATTTAACAAACAGCTATAACTTAGTTTTTTCAAATAAAATGACCCCATCGAGTTTTGGACTGTTTGAAAAGGGTAAACATATCGAACATTTGCATTAATTATTGTATTTTTTCAAAGCCTACGTGATTAACTATAAAAATAAAAACATTAACATCTTTTTTGTGATTATTTCAAAAACTGTAAGAGATAGGTATAGGACATGTTGATAAAAGTCCTTCTACAAATTGATGTAGTTTTGATTGCCGTTGAGAAAATAGTCATTTCATTTGAAAAAACTGAGTTAAAGCTGTTTGTTAATGATCATTTTCAAAAAATCATACTAGCCTTGCAATTTGACAGTCGACAATTTTGAATATTCTAGAAAATTTTTCGAACCTTTGGTTTTCGAAAGCGAAAAAAAATATTAACTTATCGCAAAGGGTTCAAGAGCTGTGATGTTTTGAATGAACCCCTGCAAGTGAAAATTTTGACCAAAAAATTGACATATGTTAAAAACTATGATAGATAAGTACTAACAACTAGGTACATTTTACTTAGTTTAAAGAGGAGAATTCAAAAATGCAATGAAAATAAGTGGGTACCATTTAAAATTTCAAAGTTGGCGCCAATTTCTCGTAGTTCCGGAAGTTCAGCCATTTTGAAAATAATTTAGTTGAACTCAGACTGGTTGATTTGGGTTGTGTACAAAATTTCAAATTCCTATCTGCATTAGAAGTTAAAAAGTTTCTAATGTAGGCCCTAAAAGAATCACCTTGTATATGCAAACTCCACCATCTACACGAAGTTTTCTATCTTTTCTATAAATAGTATACCCAGGAATTTTTATCATTAAATCAGAATGTTTATTTTCAGCCATGTTTCGGTGATGAAAATAGCTGCAGGATGGTAATTTTGCACGAAAGTTAAAAATTCATTGAATTTCAATAATAAGCTACTCATGTTAGTGTATATGCAGGTGCAATTGTTTAGTTTTGAGAGTTTTTTGCCGGAAAAGAGATAATTTGAGGAAGGCCATTTTTGTATTTAATAGTTAAGTTTTGTTCACCATTTTCAGTTCTGTTTTTTAATTCATTGCGCAAATCTTTTAGTTGGTTAAGTTGAGATTTAGTTTTAACATCAGACACTTTTACTTTATTAAATTTGGAGTTTGTTAAACGTTGTTTGTTTTTTAGAGCAAGTTTAACTTTTAAGGGAGAATCAAGTCTAAGACGCACTAAACGTGGAAATTTGCTAGAATGAGAAAGAATACCGATTCGAGAAACGTTGTCAGGTCTTACGACTAGTGAAGTATCCAATATTTCAAGAATATCATTAGCAGTATTTATATCATCATTAAGTGACTGGCTTTCAGGGACGTTGTATAAAATAAGGTTAGATTGTTTCCAAGATCTTTCAATCGACTCTTTAATTAGCTCCTCTTTGTCCAAATTATGATCTTTTTGTTCCAGACTGTTGAGTTTATCGCTAAAAGTAGTCTGAAGGTTATTAATTAACACTTTTAAATCATTAAACGCATCAAAAGTGGTGGTGCATCTATTGCAAATAAGTTTTATATTCGAACTATGAGACTTTGAAATGATTTTGATTTCATCCGGAGACATATCAAGGCAATGGAAGTGGAGAACTAATTTACAACTGTCACATTTGGTGGTAGGTTTTGAACCAGGTGGGTTAAAACAGTGGCAACAGTTTGCCTGCATTTTTGAAGAGTTAACAAGTTGACTTGTATAAAAAGTGCTAAGCAAATTACACTTTTTGCAAAATTTGCAAAACAAGTGGCTACAAATTACTGAGATAACTAATGTGAAGTGATTAAAATGATTATTTTGTTAAGAAATAATTAGGAAAAATTGTAAGAAAATATCAAATTAAAAGTCCAAGTCATTCGCCTCAATTCAATGGGGTACTATACTATAAAAAAAAGTAGGCAAAATTTAGGTTTATATTATTCTTCGTTGTTAAATAGCAATATAACTAAAAATCGATTTTCAATTAAACTGTATTTTTTTAAATAAATGAGATTTAAACAAGTGGTTTTTGATCCACTACATTTAAACGGTATTACAATGCGCGTTTGATGACGTCGGGCCTCCACGTCCAATCAGCAAACGCAGCGCTATTTTGTCTCTCTTACCGACGACTTTCTTCCATCGCATCGCAGACTGGAGCTTGGGTTAGAGCTGTCGGCTTTGGCTGATTTTGCGCGTTCGTCAGGGTCTGCTCACGTCATCACTTGGCACAAACATGGTGTGTTTGAAAGTGTGTTTATTTTGCACCAACTTCAACATTTTTTTTCGCCTTAAATGCACGTTTTCGCAAAAAACAAAAAACACGGTATATTATTTTTTTATCGCCAACCGTCAATAAAGCGAAGCATTACCATAGCGATTTTCGGAAGTAAACAATCACTTTTTTAAATCTTACTGTAAAAAAAAAACTTTACCTTCCGCTAATATCTTACAACATAGCCAGCCATGACTGTTTGACATTAAACAGAAATCGTTTGTTACTGTCACTGTTCCAACTATAAGAGTTTTGTCGCGAATTATTTATCGAAAATAATGGAAGAAGACATTCAGTGCACGCCGTCTGAAATTCAGAAGAAGTCGTTAGAGACCTCTTTCGAAATTCTACCACAAAACTCATTCGAAACATACAATCGCCGGTATGACATATTCATAAAGTGGTGCCAAAAACATGGAGTTAAAAATTATAGCGAAAAGGTTTTACTGGCATATTTTTCCGATTTATCGAAAAAGTATTCCCCTTCTTCGATGTGGTCGTATTATTCTATGGTGAAAGCAACCCTTTTAGCAAAAAATGACATTGACATTAGTAAATATAAAAAACTTACGGCCTTTTTAAAGCAAAAAGGAAGAAATCATGTTCCAAAAAAGTCCAAAACGCTTTCACAAGAAGAAATACTAAAATTTTTACTAAATGCACCGGATGAAATCTACTTGATGATGAAGGTAATTTATGCAAACTTATCAAAACCAATTTGATATGAATGTAGTAATTATTTTAGATTTGTGTTGTGTTTGCTGGGGCTTTACGTAATGAAGAACTTTTGAATTTAAAAGTAAGTGACATAGAGCACAAAGAAACAATTCTGGTTGTTCATATACCTAAAACAAAGACCAACAGACCTCGGTTATTTGTGATCACTCCAGAGTTTGAAGGAAAAGTAAACTCCATAGAATTATTTAACAAATATTTAGCTCTGCGTCCTAAGCAGACGCCCTACGATCGATTTTTCCTAACTTATAGAAATGGCAAATGCACAGTCCAACCAGTTGGAATCCATACTTTTCGAAGTATACCAAGCAAAATTGCCAACTATCTGCATTTACCAGAACCATCTCTTTATACGGGACATTGTCTTCGTCGAACGTCCGCCACACTCTTTGCCAACGCAGGCGGCAGTAAGGAGAATTTAAAACGCCACGGAGGGTGGAAAAGCGACACGATTGCAGAGTCTTATGTTGAAGAATCTGTGCTCTATAAAACGAAAATGGCAAAGACAATTTTAGGTGAAGGTCAAACTGAGAACATAGTTGTTACCAATGATAATTCTGCTCAAAATTTACAAATTAACTTAGATAATAATCCTCAGATATTTTCACTTCAAACTCCTTCGACTTCAGGAATTAATTTTTATAATGCGTCAAGGTGTACATTCACGTTTAATATAACGAATACACCTAATACGTAGGTGGATTTGTTTTGTATTCGCTGTTACTGTTTTTATGTGTTTACTTCCATAATACATAATAATAAAATGTGATAAATTATAATATCTCAATTTTTTTTAATCATAAAATTTTGTGGTTGGCGATAAAATTTTGTATGCACCACATCAGTAAAGTGTCTTTATCGAACTCGTCTGTTACTCACCTCGCTCGCTTCGCTCACTCGGCTCATAATCTCAGACTCGTTCGATAAAGAATCACTTTACTGACTTGGTACATAAATAACTATTTTGTAGATTTAACTTAGACAATAAAAAAAATATAGTATAGTACCCCATTTGTGCGGAGCGCACCGCAGAAACACCAAAGTTATTCTCCTCACCAACCGGCAAGGGCGATAGCAAGAAAGAAAAAAAAAAACAAACTGATAGATAAGAACTTACGGATAGCGCAGGTATAAATCAGCTGTAAAATCTGGAGTATTATAACAAAATCTAAACCAATTATTACTGTGAGGAAAAGAAAAATTTTCTGAACAGGTCAATACCAGGCAAGACCAATTTAACACTTTTATTTGAGAAAAATGAGGAGGAAACAAGAGAGAACCACAATGTGACCCTCACTCGACTCGACTCTCAATAATTGTGTTATTAATTTTTCAAATTTCTGCTCATCTTCATAATCTAGATTTCAGTTATACTTTTGAACGTCGTCTGCGTTGATTGACAGTAATATTTTATTAAACGTGTCAACAATTGTGACATTTAATTTCCTGCAAATTTTCAAATTTCACAAATTACAGTTTCCTTCGAAGCATAACGCGCGCGTCATCTACCGGAATTTACGATTTTGGCCTATTGCCCAGACTTTATTTACTGTCAATCAACGCAGACGACGCTTTTGAATATTGAACCAAGTTCATTAATTAATCCTCGTTTTTGTCTAAAAGTTTTAGGAAAGATTTCGTTTATAATTTCGTAGATATTATTTTTTGTGTTATTAACTACGTTCCAAAATCTATTATGTGGGTCGGAACCATTCCGTGACATTTTACTAGTAATGCTAAGCGGTAAGAGAATTGTCTGGGTTGAGCAGGAAGTTTTTTGTTGGCCTCATAATACGAGAGATTATCTGTAGCCATTAGTTTTTCAATTTCCTTTTGTCTGCTATTTTGTTTGTAGCTCCATGGTCTTTTCCACAAAAAATGCACTTTACCATGTTTTCACAATCAGATCGAGAGTGCTCTTCTCCACATCTTGCGCATCTCGATTTACTTCTGCAATTTGCTTGTGAGTGGCCGTATCATAAGCAATTATGGCATTGTATGACGGGGTCAATGAACAGAAGAGTTCCACGTATTTCGGGATCATTTTTCCCTGGAATGTGATTACAACGGATTCACTGGGTAGGTATTGGACTTCATTGTTAACAATTTGTCTACGGTTCAATCGGCGGGCAGCAATGACCTTCTTTATGGTAGATGTGCACATGACGACATCTTCGATGGGGATATCCTTAGAGCCACTCCGAATTAAACCCTTACATGTGACTAAGGAGGCCGGAACGGAAGCTGTGAATCCAAGATCCTTGAAACAATTATTATCCACAAAATTGTTAGCATGGATGGATTGTTTAATTTCGATGCCTACTTGCTGAGGACCTTTTTTGAGACTCTGATTACACCCTGAATACCTGCAGTGGTGAGGACTTTACCAATTCTTAGTGGATGCTACATTTTCGTGGTTTGTTTAGAGGAGCCATCGTTACCATTTTGAGACGTGTTAGATACCTGGGGTTGTACAATGACCACGAAAGGGCTTTGGTCTGACGTGGAGTAGCGTAGCGTAGCGGTGGCGGTGTCTGTGTGCTATCAGGAGGGGGTGGTCCCCCCTCCCTCGGGGGTAACTGTCATGCAAAGCCTAGGAGATTAAGTGCTTCCACGAGCCAAAATCAAAGGAAATGGGACGATAAAACAAAATAAAGAAGAAGCAAGGACCTATATTGTGAGGTTATGAAGCTCTGTCGGGTTGTCAAAGCAGCTACCAGCGGGAAGGGGGAAGTCTACTTACGCCTTTCACTGTTGGACACTAAATTTTTGATTGTTTCAATCAATTATTTAAAAAATCACTCGCAGAACGGAGAACCACGTGGTCGTTACAAGTTATTGTGACGGGCTTGTTCTTTTTAATGATGTAGACTTAAAGTCTTCAATAATATGTAAAAAGATCAAAAAACTTAAGTCATTGCGCGGTCGAGAACACGGAATTCTCGTTATTCGCTACAATAATAAAACTAGAACGAGCGAGTTTCGCAGAAGACATAAAATCTTAGTACGCTTTTATGTCCCATAAAAGTTAGTATAATCCATTCACGAGGCTGTTGCCGCTAAGCAATATAACGAAGCCGAGGGTGACAGGTACCAGTGCACCCAAAACATTTCGCCCTCGATTTGGGTTGGGTGACGACACTTCTTCATGCGAAAAATATTCTCATACATAATTATTATTAGCCGTAGGATATTAGGTCCATGTATCGTATTTTTATTATTTCATTTTATAAAACGAATATTTGTTAAATATTTTTAAATAAATTTTAAAATTTGAGTCGTTACATTTTTGTTATCACTGATCCGGAATTCTGCTTCTCATTTGAAAGTTTTACCTCACTATCTTCCTCTTACTCCAACAACATACAGTGACACGGAAAAACAAGAATAGACATATTGAGTAGGTACCGAAAACCGTCGATTTTCACAACAAGAGAAACAGGCACGAGCGTTCGGTTTGAAGGTGATTATGAAGATTTACAAGGGCTTTTTTTATGGCTTAGCGGCAACAACAGCGTGAATGGATTATACCCGGTTCGCTCGCATGTCCTTGCCACGTGGCTTAGCGGCAACAACAGCGTGAATGGATTATACCCGGTTCGCTCGCATGTCCTTGCCACGTGCACTGAGGAAGAGATGACGTCACAGATTAGCTTAGAACCAGTTAATCTGTGACGACATTTTATTTGCCTTATAAAAAGGAAGCGCAAATATCGCTAATAAGTCAGTTCCAAATCAGTCGTCAAGTCGAATCAGACTAGTTGTGTCAATTGAAGAAGAAGCTACCAAGACACCCTGTGCCACCATCTGAGACCAGAAGCTGTCAGCCGAAGCAGTCCGATTGTTCAATGGGGTACTATACTATAAAAAAAGAATGGAAAATTTAGGTTTATATTATTCTTCGTTGTTAAATAGCAATATGACTAAAAATCGATTTTCAATAAAGCTGCAATTTTTTAAATAAATGAGATTTAAACAAGTGGCTTTTGATCCACTACATTCAAACGGTATTACAATGCGCGTTTGATGACGTCGGGCCTCCCCGTCCAATCAGCAAACGCAGCTCTATTTTGTCTCATTTACCGACGACTTTCCTGCTCCATCTTCCATTGGAGTTTGGGTTAGAGCTGCCGGCTTTGGCTGATTTTGCGCGTTCGTCAGGGTCTGCTCACGTCATCGCTTGGCGGAAATATGGTGTGTTTGAAAGTGTGTTTATTTTTCACCAACTTCAATTTTTTTTTCGCCTTGAATTCACGCTTTCGCAAAAAACAAAAAACATCGGTATATTATTTTTTTTATGTAGATTTAACTTAGACAATAAAAAATATATAGTATAGAACCTCATTGCATAGTCATGAGCTGTAAGTTTTGATTTATTTTTCCTTGAACTGTTCACGTTGCTCCGATTTACCATGCCGTACCATATTCCGATTTTGTTGTGGAATTTCGAACAAAATGTCAACGGAAGCCGTTATGAAAATTTCCTATTTATTTAAGTCATGTTTTTGCTAAGCTAAAAACGCTTGGGCCGGAATGAACTTGAAATGTAAATGGATGGGTTCACGAATCAAAGCAATGATGACAGAGATTTGGTCTCTGGTTACAATTCACGAACCCCAAGTTAGGTCTAAGGTTTTAGTTTCATTTATCGTTTATTTCTATTTAGATTGTTAAGTGTACAGATGAAAACCAGAGTTGTTATAATATGTATAGATAAGCCTGATACAGAAATTTCAATATTTTTCCAAATTGAATAATAAATACATTTTGCTAGTTTTTCATAATCCCGTTAAAGTCCATAGTTTGTGCAAAATTACTAATTTAATTAATTCTTTTATTGATAAACGTGCCGTTAACACTATTGTTATTTTTGCCAATTTCCGTTAAAATGTTTAATAATATATTAGTGCCTAAGTAGGTCACTCTGTGTTTAGACAATAGTTTTAATTATTTTGTTCACTTAACCTTTATTTATCTTTCTTATTTATCCAAAATTAAGGTAGGTTCAAAAAGTTTTAAAAACTCAATAACCCGCCACATTGTCAAACATTCCGGAATCTCACATCCGTGTGATAAGGTATGAGGTACAATTACATCGCCGTTTCTTAAATTTGCAGTAATTTGAATAACTTGTTGAGATCTTGCGGCAATTGAAAACGTATTGATTTGTTTGGAAGGTAGATTTTGAAAATGTATTCTTAATTTTGCTGATGCAGTTAATAATAGGTTATTAAAATCTAAGGTTGCGTTTAAAAATTCTAAGTTGTCTAGACCAATTGAACCATTAAAAATATTATGGAATTTAAATAAACGAAATTTCATGAATTCCCCAGGTCTTTTAAGTACATCGGGTACTTTCATCCAACCACTATAGCGATGCGCTGAAGTTAAAAATGTGTTAGAAACTATAAACGGATCATATTGAATGAAATATTTGTGAAAAAAATATTTGTTCAGCAACTGCGGGAACAATAAGATTTTGTCGCACCTGTATCAATTAAAAATTTTAAATTATTAAAATTTGGAAGAACAATATATGGCAATTTACTTGTGTGTTCTTCGTTATGATTAAAAGAGACTATGTTTGATTCGAGGCCGAGGTTGTTACCGTAAAATTTGCGGCTTCTTCAAGTTGAAAATTTTGGTCAACTGATTCGTTAAATTGAGAAGAATTGCTGTCATGGCGGTTTAGGAAAACTCTGTCTTGTGCTAATGCTCATAGGTGTGGCAGGTGTTGGTTTAAAATTGGGATTTGGCTTGAAAACATTTTTTTTTTGATTTTGTTCATTGTTGGACGGTCGAAAAGCTTGGATATTGGTAGGAAATCAATGATTTACAACGGGTTTTTATTTAAAGCAATTGGTTGCTACGGAAATCTATGAAATTTATCATTACCATCTCTTGAATTTTGAGAAAAATTATTATTTCCGATTGGTTTCTGATAATATCTAATGTTATTTTCTTCGCTAATGTTAGTCAAAGCAGTTTGCAGGTTGATGGGTCGCATTGGTCGAATCGAGCTACCTAAACGTTCTTTCAATCCAGCTAAAAATGTTTTTAATGCTAACTTGTTGTAAAGTTTTTTCTTAATTTGTATTCCATATTCGTTATTTTCATGAGTTCTAACGTACGAACATAGCAAATTTAACAACAATTGCAATGGTTTTTCGTTATTTTGTTTTAAGAGTACTAGATCGCGGATTAAACAAACTTCGTTACGCTGAACACTGATGAAGTTTCTGATTAAGGTTTCTTTAAGTTCTTGCCAGGTTGTCACGCTTTGAATATTTACAGCAATTACAGCAAATTAACTGGCAATGCTAATTTGTTTGTAATGGCCTTTAAAATGAAGGTATTCAAAAAACTATTCGGATTTGCGTTATCAAAAAATGTATTGATTCTGCAGCTAATATAAATTCGTTTAATTCATTGGGGTTTCCGTCGTTATGTGGTACGCAGGACAAATATTCTGGTTTAAATTGTGCGGGATTCATGATTTGTTCAAAATTAAGGGATTCTAACTCGGATTGGGAATTAACGGATTCTGAGTCGGATTCGGAAGAAGTATTCGGTATTAGAGAAAGATTTCGAACTCACTCTATTACCATGAAAGACTTTACTTCCATTAGGGCCGCCTACGATAGGTGGGTTATTTGACTTCTGGGCTGCCAATCTCGGTCCTGGAGGTTTTTCTTTTTTTTTGACACGGTACCGGATGAACTCTTGATACAGACGATAATTCACGATGAAGTATCTCCCGGTATCCTACTGACCGCGCCAGTTATATTAATCGCGATGATTGACTAGGGATTTTTTTTTAAAGAAAATCATTGGAACTGAAAGAATAACTTTATTCTACGACGATTACAGTAAAAGTGTTGATTTAACTCAAACTAATTCAAATTAAAGAAAAAATGCTGATAATAATAAAATGGAATGCCGGTTCATGGCCTGGAAAACACCGGAAAACACGTGTAGTCTTGTTCTTAGATAGCGTTTCCGAGATGGATGGAATCCGCTGATATGACATAGACGTATTGAAAGTATATTTTTTTATTATTAACATCATTTATTTTGCACATAAAAAATAATTCTATAGCCGCAATTAAAGATTCATTTTGTCACCAATTTTTACATGACAAATCAGATGATATGAATAATAAAATATTGCGTATGATAGTCACATTAAAAAACTTACTTCTTTTTTTTCAAAAAGTAAATATTTAAGTAATAATATTCATTCTTGGCTTTCTTAATAAATGTATTAAATTTTTTTAACACATCCGATGTTGCTGGAAATGCTACCAAATTTAGTTTTTCAAATGGAACACCTATGTTTTTTCCTCCAAACAATAATAATTCACATGAAAAATACTGTAAACCGCTATTTATTACATTTTGAGTAACACAATGCAATCAAAAAACATCTTAAATCTTAGAATTTTATAAGGAAGTTGGTCGCGTAGCCTGATTTTTAATTTTAAAGGAAAGGTATGAATAAAAAAATGCTTGGATACAGTTTAATTGTTGGTTTGACAAATCTAATTTGTCAGTTGATTAGTGAGTTCTTTTATGGAAACTTTTGGATTTTCTTCGACTGATAACAGAACATTCAGATTTCTATTTTCTTGTTCTTCACAATTTTTACACATTTTCAAGAAGCGAATCTATTCGTCTCAGTTGTTTTTCAATTCGACTAAATTTCCAACGATTTGGGTGAACTCTATTTGAGTATTTTTCTGTATAGTGTCTTTCAGCTTCCGCTCTATTTTTATTGCACTCAAAAAACACTTCAAGCTGATCTACCAATTCGTCGTAATTAATATCATCCATTATTAAAGATCAAAATAGGCTTTGTCAAAGTAACAATTATACGGTATCCAAGCATATTGCTTTTTGCATGAATACCTTCACAAGTAAAATCCTCCCACGTTGCAAAATTTGCAATAAAATTCAAAAATTTTAATTGTTTTCTGAGTGCATTTTGTCAAGTAAAATGTAATAAATAGAGGTTTACCGTATTTTTCATGCCAATTATTATTGTTTCGAGCAAAAAAACATAGGTGTTTTATTTGAAAAACTAAATCTAGTAGCATTTCCGGCTACACCGGATAACGAGGAATGAATAGTATTATTTGAAAATTTAGTTTTTGAAAAAAAAGGAAGTTTAGGTGTTATCGCCCGGTGCTACTTGGACCGAACACCCTGTATAATAAAAGTGCATTTTTGCATGCATACCAATATGACGAAAAAATTCCCTTTAAAATTCTAATGATTTTACTTATATTGTTTTGTTTACACAAATTGGAAGCATTTGTAACCTTACCTGTTTAATCTCAGTTTTAAAAACCATTAGTTAAAAGGTATTTAAGGTATAGAAAAGTAATAATTTTTGTATGACAAAAAAATTGGACTTTTTAATTACTTATCCCTTGACAGGTTAAATTAATTATATTCATTTCAGAACACTCGTAAAATATTTAGAAGGTATACAAAAATAGTGTTAACAATTGAAATTATACAGGGTGTTTATGGTCTTGAGGTTGAAATTCAAATGAGATGATATTCACGGTAGAAGAAAACTAATACGCTATATAAAACAAAAATTCACGTTGTTAAAGGAAATTATTCATTTTACACTATTTGTTTGAGAACTGCTGCTTCGGCTGCAACAATGGTCATTAGTATCATTACCTTGTGTTTCACCGTAAATCACGACAACCAATTTATTATTTTAATATTTTGCCAGACATGTTTATAAAATTTGATAAAAATTAAGAAAAACGAATCAAACCTATTGGAAACGATTCGCTGAAAGAGATTAAACAGAAGATCTTCGAATTTTGATAAAAACTAAAGCAAAATCAAATCAAATGATGATAGTGGCAAAACTATAAAGTGACTTTTCTATTTCATTGTCATGGATGCGATTTTTTATCTGTTGCAACAATACAATTTTATCTGAACAAGGAAATAATTCCAGTAACCCTCAAATCGTGTACCAATATTTTGAAGTTAAATAACATTCTTGATAATAACAATTGTGTGAATTTTTTTTCTCGGTTACAGTATTTCTGTACTCTCCTATTACTACGTCAATTTTCAACTCCAAGACTGTAAACACCCTGTATTTCTATACTCGTATAAAACCTTTTCAAAACATTTGGTTAATTTTATTTGTGAGATACTTAGCTAAAAAAGTAAAAAAGAAAGAGTTATAAAAAAATTCTTTTGCGCTCAGTACAGAAAACATTACATTTATAAGAATTGTACATAATTTGTCAAATACGGGTAAAATGATAAAAACAAATGATAAAAAATGATGAAAACGACATTTATTATCGTCTATGTTATATATACATTTTTATAGTCTATCTAGAACGTTCCAGTTTTCGTAAAAAGCCCTTACCCATAACGGATATACCTATTTAAAAATGTAATATTTCTTTAGTCTTTAATCATACGTAGATAACAAAAATCCAGAAAGGTGTAAAATGGATGATAGCAGTCTCAGTTAAAATAGATATGTTTGTTATAGATTTGTTAGAAATGATTATTTAGTGGCACCTTCCCGTTATATTCCGCAAACAAAGAAACGGTCCTTAACACCTGACTTCTTCTTTTATCGTATCTTTTTACCTGCTTCGAGGTAAAAGTCGAAAAGGTTACGTAAATCTACAGGTTGTTGGTAAAGCCAGGTACACCCGGGGAAAAAACTATTCACCAGTCTAACTTGGCGCTCACGCTGCGCTTTGTTGCAATAGTGTTTCAAACTAACTAGTTGAGGAGCAGGTATAATATGTTGAAAAACCCTTATTTAGGAAGTTGGTATAGACTGGAGGACACACGTTTCTTGAAAACTGTGTTATGGAAAATTGCTACAATGAGTATGTCCCCGGATTGAGTTTACAAGAGGATTTTTTTTATCTTTGATTATACGCCAAAGCTGCAAAGGAAAAACATTTCTTGCAGTATCTGAAACGAGCAAATCTGTAATTAAAACTTTATTATTCTAACTTAATAGAAAAAAAGTTCATTTTTCTCTTGATTTTGGACTTACTTTTTGTGAATTATTTTCCTCAGCGTTTTAAATCCCATCACATTGGCGGTTTTACTTTTTTAATAACAATGTGACTTTGCCAAATGAGTTTACGCAAGTTAAATAACAAAAATGTTCAAGAAAAATATAATTTTAATAAATGGCAATTCTAAAAAACAGCTTTAAGATAAAAAATACAAAGTTATTTTTAACAAAAACAATTATTATTCAATTAATTAATTAATATTCAAAGTGACATCGTTGTCAAAAAATTAAATCGCCAATGTAATGAGATTTAAAAAGCAGAGAAAAATTATTATTATTATATATCGAGCGATCAAGATAATTTGTAATCGAGTCCAAAAACGTATGTCTGTAAAATGTCAAGTAAAATGACAAGTCAAAAGGTAAAATGGCATCAAAAAGGTGATGATTATAATAACCAAATTTATAATTTACCTTTAAAAAAGAACGGTCCTACTCGTATTATTATTCCTCGGCGACTAATTCCAGCCCATTTTATTGCCGTTTTACCTTTCAACTTGTCATTTTATTTAACGTTTCACGTGCAATTAATTCAAAAACAGACGTACGTCCTTGGATGCAAAGATGATTATTATTACAAATTATCTTGATTTCTGGATATTTATATTATATTATTAAAAATTAACTTTTCTTTTCACTGAATCAGAATAATGAAGTTTTAAGTACAGATTTGCTCGTTTCAGGTAAAGCAAAAAATGTTTTTCCTTTGCCGTGTTGGCATAAAATTATAATTTTTTTTTTCTTGTAAAATTAATTTTACCACTGACTTTTTTGCTTTGTTTAAAGGTAAAAAAAGATAAATAGAAAAAACGAAAGAAACTAGTTATTTATTAATAAAATTAAATGTAAATCACAAAAATACAATGTTCTAATAATTAMTGTAGTAGTCTTCGGCRTCAATGCATTCCTGCAATCTGCRTGGCATGGAAYTGACWAAGATTTCACACAAATTTGWTCGCCTTATTTGCCCCCAAACTTCATTTACACTATCTGTCAATTCATGAAGATTACGGGGTCGCACCCCATTATTACTGTTAAAAATATTTTCATGCGATGATTAATTAATAATTTGTCGCAATATTTATTTACTTGCTTAATCATTATTAAACAGCAATTGCTTTCATGTTCATCATTTTTGCATAAACTCATTTGGCAAAGTCACATCGTTATTAAAAAAGTAAAACCGCCAATGTGATGGGATTTAAAACGCTGAGAAAAATAATTCACAAAAAATAAGTCCAAAATCAAGAGAAAAATGAACTTTTTTTCTATTAAGTTAGAATAATAAAGTTTTAATTACAGATTTGCTCGTTTCAGGTAAAGCAAGAAATGTTTTTCCTTTGCAGTTTTGATAAAAAAAAATCCTTCTGTAAACTCAATCCGGGGACAAACTCATTGAAGCAATTTTCCATGACACAGCTTTCAAGAAACGTGTGTCCTCCAGTCCAGACCAACTTCCTAAATAAGGGTTTTTCAACATTTTATACCTACTCCTCAACTAGTTAGTTTGATACATTATTGCAACAAAGCGCAGCGTGAGCGCCAAGTTAGACTGGTGAATAGTTTTTTCCCCGGGTGTACATACATACGTTACACACTCCGCCTTAAGGCTGTCCGGGAGTGAACGGGCAAGTCGGTTTTCAGCACTTATTATTCTTTTTCAAAAGCAACCAGTAATACACCCTAGACAGGGTCTAAACTCAGTCTTTACCTGCGTTCAGGGGTTGGGTTAGTAAGGGTAATAAATTGCAATAAAAGTAAAAGATCAGTTCGCTAATATTTTTATGCCCTGAATTTGTGGAAGTTGCTCCAGAAATTTCCGAGAAAGCTAATAAATACTGTTTTGACTTTTGGATCTTAAAAAAAATCTAATCATAATTATTCTATCTACCTGATAGGTTGTACATATTTACTAATTAGAAAGCTCACAGGTTTCATTTTCAATGGAAATTAAATTTTTGTATGGGGCACCGCCTCCTTAATCAAATGTATCAATATCCCGCCTGGGCATTTCGTAAAAAACGCATTGGAGCAGTGATTCCGATTTTTTCTTAGTTACGGGGGTTATTAAGGAACAACAGAATGATTTTTAATTATTAACGAAAAATAACGCAATTAATAAAAGCTGGGAAGTAAGGATACAACAAAACCAGATACGCCAGGGAGAATTGATATTATGAGGTTGAACCCTTTAAGCTAAAAAACTGGATTTGTCAAAAATTTTTCCCAGATTAAAGCGCCAACGCGAATCAGTTGAACTCAAACAATGCCCAGGCGAGAAAATGATTATTTCTATGGAGACGGCGATGGTATGGGGTAACAAGACATATAATTCCATAAATTAAAATTTTTACAATCGGAAAAATTACAAATTTATGCAATTGTGGACTCAAAATTTTGGACATCAAGCAATGTCATTATTATTGACGTTTAGATCTAAAACTTGGAAGTTTTTTACTTGAAATTTATTTTTGGCGTCGATTTCCTAATACGTACAATAATGCCAGCAGTTGCAGTAAGTTTTTTATATAGTTATTATCTTTTTATTATTATTTTAAATTATTGTCATTTTTATTTAGCTGTCTGCCTAAAAACTACAAAAATCAAAATAAAAGTTGCACATAAAGTCAGTTTTACATTTTATGTCAACCGAATGACAAATCGTCCAAAATTTTGTGTCGGTACGTACATCTATTTAGATATTTATCTAATTTACTATAAAATTCATATTCTTTGGAGGGGCATTTATGATTTTTTAGCTAGGATTTTTTAGTTTAAAAGTGTACTTGATTTCCATTGCAAGTTTTTGTCATTGACCACATTTATGGGTACCACTAACCGTAGAAAAATGCGAAGTTTTCATTTTTTCATTTATAGCTATGTCTTATAAAAAAAAGATTGTGATAGGCCGAATCATTTTTTATGAAGAACAACGATTAACTAAAAAAAAAACAATCTCTTCAATGATTTTTTTTTCATAGTTGCCCCGCTAAAAAATTATTTGTTTTAGACTTCTGGCGAGAATTTGTTTAAAAGTAATAATTGTTTTGTATACGCTCTCGAAACAAGATGAGTCTTTGGTGGACCCAATAAAATAGTATAAAAAATGGTTATATTAGGTACTTAATACCCAAAATACAGTTTTTCAGAACGGATAAGTCAATTTAGGTAGTTACTATGGTGGCGAAATTTGTTTAATTTATAATAGGTGGAAATTTGTTGTATAATAAATTATTTTGTCTGATTATTGTTGCTATTTATTAAAACTCTCATAGATAATAAATAATCTTAGATCCCCACAAGGCACACATTTTTTCGAAAAAAAAAATGGTCAGGTCTACTAAACACGGGAGATTCGATAGAACTACAATTCCAACAAAATTAGCTTGTTTTTAAGTTCCACGTCAAATGTTTCTGCTTCTAGATTTCTAATAATAATAACTGAAAATTGCTAATTACATGATAAAGATGACCATAATCCGTCCTTTGCTTGGGTTGGTACAAGGGCAGGTAGAGACCCTCGATCCTCCACAGAAGCGGCGCTGGCAAAGCCTCTAGTGGTAAAAGCAATGAACTAGGAGGCATTTTTATATATTTATTACTAATTTAAAAACAACAGTGTTTTATTACATGGTGTTTGTTGAATTTGTTAAGAATTAATATTTTGTAATAAATACCAAAACTCTAAAACTAATCTTAGGTCTACAGTTAAATATCGTGACTTTTACATCAATCACAATATCTCAAAAACTAAACACTTTTTTTAAAAAAAGGCCAACGTATCGGCCTATAGAATATTCTTTTAAATTATCTTACAAAAACCAAAACTGATTACTTGATAAATGACTGAGTAAAGTTGTTTTCAAGTTCATCATTTATACATTTTTGTTCTTTTTTCAAAAATATATTTTTTTTTATCTCAACATATCGGCCTGTAGATTTAAAAAACCTTTATTTTGATGTATAATACATGAAATTCTGTTGCATATTAAGAGAGTAATCCTGTTTTCAATATACTAACGTCTCGGATCGTTGGTCGCGGACACCCTTAAGGCTCCAGACCCCCTGAAAGCTGGCGTATACCTATTACATGTAAATTTATTTCATTGTTTTTAGCCGCAAATTTGGACTTGAAAAGTTTCTTGATGTTTGTAGTGTTTCTTTAAAGGTAAATGGAGACCAGGGAAATATTCCCGCTTTAAATAAGTTAATAGATATTTTTTTATTGAATAAAATGTGAAAATTTTAATTATTAAGATTTTTTGATAACGGTATACCGTATTGAATTAAAAAAAAAACAGTTTATAGGTAATTTAAAAATACAGTGCCCTGATATAATGCGAATTTGATAACTGTTCTTGATTCTTTGATATAAAGCAAAAATTAAATTGAAAGTAGGCAACCAATAATACACGATCTTCTGTACCTGTAGCCATAATTTATGACAGGCCGGGCCGCACCGCAGGGTGTAACCCACAACATGATCGTTTTATTGCGTTTGTTCAAAGCAAAGATATGCATTTGCACCCCTCAATAAGAGAATTGTTAGTTCATTTCAAAACTTTTTTTTTTATTATTCATCTATTTAAAAATAAATTAAAAAATAGATAGTTTTAATATAAAGGCACTAAGACCAATACATAAACCTAAAAAATAAAAAATTAAAATATAATATTTATATTAATTTTACTGAGGACGGTTTTTGCTTAGGGATTATTATATGAGTTGGTCTTTACGGACAGCTCTAATTAGCCAAATTAATTTTGTGTTAAAAACGATTCTAGGTATTTGTGATGAGATACATATTATGTTGATCGTTATTGTGTTATGTGTATTATTTCGTTCTTTGGCAGTTTTAATATCGGTGTATCTCGCGCTAAATGGACATTTAATTTCAACAATAGCATTTTAACCGACTAATCCATCTGGTGTTGCACCTAAAAATGTTTTTTTTTCATCAACAAAAAAGCCGCAATTGACTGAAAACTACATTCTGCAAGACTTGATTTACTTGGGAGATCAGTTTTTTTCTTTTGATTTTGGATTTTGCTCGTTTCAGGTGAAGCGAAAAATGTTTCTCCTTTGCAGTTTTGACGTAAAATGAAAGATACATTTTTTTAAATTTTTTAATAAATAATGATAGTTTTTGTTAAAAATGACTTTGTTTTTTATCTTAAAGCTATTTCTTTGAGTTGCTATTTATCAAAATTATGTTTTTCAAGAGAAAAATGAACTTTTCTTTCTACTGAGCTAGAATCTGAATCTCTGAAATAAGAGAAACTCATGGATGGTGAAATTCTGTTTGTTTACTTTATTTCCATTTTATGACTAAAGGGACCAGGCACCATGTAGAGAAGGTCGGATGATTGACAGCTGCCACAGAATAAAAATCTAAATAGAGTATGCAACTTACAGTACACCAAATCTGAACAGTTCATTCGGTACCCTAGAGCCTTAATGAAATTCGTCAGGACCGTACTAATAATTTTTCTCCCTTTCAGGTGCAAGACAAATTAGTGCTTCTGAAAGCAGCCCAATAATTGGTAAAGGATGTGTCCCTGCGTTGTAGCAATTCAAAAAATAAGGAAGCCAAAGAACTGTTTGAGTTACTATCGACACCTCATTTTAAATCCCTAATTGACTGTCACGATCAAGTCGCGCGGATCAGCGAAAATCCTTCAAAGCCCGTGAAGACTGACATTTCGAAATTATTCCCAGCATTAAACGGGATGACGGGGGAGGCATAAGAATGGTGGGTGTCCGCAAAAAAGACGGCGAGCCTTAGGGTTTGACAGTAAGTTAACAAAACTGTGTTTTTTATTAGGTTTTAATCGTTCTCTCTTTAGGTACAGGTGGATGACAACGAAAATTTGGTAATAGCAAGGATATTGGAAGGTGGGATGATTGAAAAACAGGGCCTACTTCATGTTGGTGACGTGATTTTAGAAGTCAATGGAACACCAGTAAAGAGCGCTGAGGACCTACAAATTGAAGTGGCAAAGTCGAAGGATTCAGTGACCCTCAAAGTTGGTCAACCGCAAGAAATGGAAACTCACGCTTCACTCGTTATGAACGGAACAAGCAACGGAGTCGCAAAAAAACTTACAGTATGTTTATTTTTTTATCAACGCTTAATTTTTTTCTAACATAACTATTTTTTTACAGTGTTACATGAGAGCTCTTTTTGAATACATCCCAGAAGAGGACAGTCTTCTTCCTTGCAAAGAAATAGGTCTGCCATTCGACCGGGGTGACATTCTCCAAATTGTGGATCAAAGTGATCCTAATTGGTGGCAAGCAAAGAAGGTGGAAGGAGATGGCAGAACTGGTTTAATTCCATCTTTGGAACTGGAGGAAAGGAGAAAAGCATTTGTAGCACCAGAAGCTGATTTTGTACATAAAATAAGTATATGTGGTGCTAGGATTTCAAAGAAAAAGAAGAAAATAATTTATCAGTCCAAAAGCAATTGTGATTTTGATAAGGCTGAACTTTTGTTGTATGAGGAAGTTACAAGAATGCCTCCATTTAAACGAAAAACTCTAGTTTTGATCGGAACACAAGGAGTTGGAAGAAGAACATTGAAAAATCGTTTGATTAATAGTGATCCTGATAAATTTGGAGGAGTTGTACCGTGTATGATTCTTTTCAACAAAACCAAATACAAATTAGTCATTTGTTCTTTTAGATACAACCAGACCACAACGAGTTTTAGAGGAAAATGGACAAAGCTATTGGTTTACTGATCGTGAGAGTATGGAGGAGGATATAAAACATTCAAAATTTTTGGAGTATGGTGAATATAATGGCCACCTGTACGGAACACATCTCGATTCTATTAGAGACGTAATTAAGCAGGTTTGTAGGTTAAAAAATGTAAAGATAGAAAAATTTTGATCCCTTCAATTGTAGGGAAAAATGTGTGTGTTAGATTGTAGTCCCATCGCATTGAAAATTCTACACAACAGCTCAGAGTTTCTACCTTATGTTATATTTATATCAGCTTCAGGAATGGAACAACTTTTTTATATGACGTGGGGAGGAGTAGCTCYAATTTACGATACTCGAGCCGAAATCTAACAGTGAGTACAAAAATTTGCATAGATGTTGCACGAATATGATTTGTTAAAAAAATTGCCGGTTTTGTGAGAATGACCGACAGAGCTCGATACGACGTTACAGCTCCAGGTGAGCAAGGACACTAGAGTCGTTAGCCTCTCTGTATGAGGTGAGTATTATACGATGCAATGTGTTTTTTACATATTTGTTCACACAAATGAAATGCTATTTATGAATTACTATTATTTTGGTATTGTAGGAGGAAGATCTGAAACGAACACTTGAGGACAGCGCTAGCATGCAACGAACCTACGATAAAAATATTGATCAGGTTATGGTCAACAATGATTTTGATACAACTTTCCGACAAATTGTGGAGGCCTTGGATACTTTAACCACTGAACATCAATGGGTCCCAGTTAATTGGATWTATTGATATTCTACTGCCATATACAGGGTGATTTACGAGGAATAATGAGCCTGACCAAATTTTTGATGCAACCAACATTACAGTTGTCTCAAAATAACTTGCGAAGAGTAATGGTGGTTCATCGAGAATTTGGTCAGGCTCATTATTCCTCGTGAATCACCTTGTATTATAAGGAATCTTTCTTTAATTCTAGGATTTTATAAAATATCCCAAAATGTTTTTATCTGAATTGGAAAAAGAATCTCAGATATTATACAGGGTATTTTACGAGTAATAATGAGCCCGACGAAATTGAAAATACAACCCACAATAGATTTGCAGAGTTAACGTGGAAATTTTAGATATCACATTGTTTGAAAAACTGTTTATGAATCCACGATAGCTTTGCTTTCAATAATTTTATTTGTCACAACTGACATCAAATTTAGCAAAAAGTCAAAATGCATTCGAACGATGAGAAATCAGATCTGATTCTCATTTATGGCGAATTTGGGGAAATATGCTTCTGCCGTTCAGCCGCAAAGACAATGGGTGGTATGAATAAAAATGAAGTAAATGCTAATGCTTCAAAAACGTAGTAAATTCTTCAACAAAATTCTACTCGCTGAAGAACCCACTTTTACTCAAAGTATTTACTTTGAATTTTCCGGAAGATACTAAATCCGTAGTATCTTCCATGAAAATTTTTGTAGTAGCTACTAAACAAAAAAGTATATGCTAATACTTCGATTTTGCGCCTATTTGTAGTACATTCTTCACTTTTAATGAAGTTGCTGTTACACGAACTTTGAGTGCATACTAGGCGACTATTTCTCATTTTTTTCGAAAAATGGAGCCACAACGTAGCAGGAAGATGTACATAGTAAGAAGAAATTATGATGATAAAACCTACAGAAAAATATTTAGGTAACACTTTGCGAATATACTATATAAAATTTTGTATTTTTGCTAGAAATACATTATCACATTACTAAATACATACTGTAACGTTTTTGTGCGCTTTTTGGCAAACCAATTTATTGATGAAACGGAAGAAACACGAGGTGGAGCTCTTTCAAATATCTAACAAATGGAAGTGTTTTTACGAAGTTTGGGTAATTACTACAAAATTTTATATCCTTATAAAATATCGAAATGTGTTAAATTCAAGCCGATCCAGGTTTTCAAGAAGGCGTTGGAATTGACGTGTTAATCAAACAACTGTTTCGAAAACTATAAAGAATTATAAAGAAAGTATCAACTTTGGTTTGCACAAAAAAAGTGTTTGGATCAAATTCCCTGAAACAAACGAACAGTTAAATGTAGCAAAAGAAGAGTGGGCTCAAAACAATATTATTACCAACGTTATAGCAGCGATTGATTGTACCCACATCAGAATTATATAGAAATAAATAGAGTCAAAGTGCAAAATTTAAACTCTCATAACTTCTAAATTTTTATAGTATAGTATATAGAAATGCTCGCTGAATGTTTTAGAAGATTTATGTTTGTTTTATTAGTGGTAGGTACTACCAAAAAAAAAAAAAAAACTGGACTTTAAATAGATAAAAGATCGTTTAAAATGTAAAAGTATTGTTAGCTTTCAACTTCCTTTGCTTATTTGTACACTAGCCTGAAATTAATTTTATATTACATTTATAAAATACATCACAAGTAGAATTAGTTAAATATGACACATTAGTAGTGATATGTAGCTATTCCGGAGAGATTTTTACACAAAAGAAGGTACAAAGTCAGGCAACATCGAATAACTTTTCACAGTTTAGTCAGTAAGTAAGCCTTAAATGCCTAACTATTATTAAGTGTATATATTTGAACTGAGCAAAAGATATGAGTCACCCGTACTATGAAGTAGATTGCAGAACGAGTTCAAATTTATTTGATTAACTCTTCTGCAATTAGATAGATTATTAGAATTAGATTGTTATTATAGGTGCTTTATATTGTATCATTTTAACCGTCCAAGTGTTCAGGGAAATATGTTTTGATGAGATGATTTACCTATATTCAATGATCTTTTGTAATTATATACATTTCTTTATACATACTTACATCATACTTAGGTATAGTTTTAATGTTTAAAATATTGTTTTCAAATATAATTTTTATTTAGTTGTGACAATTTTTAATTTGTAGTTTATTCGGTTGCGCAAATAAAAATAGCTCTTTAAATATTTTGTTTCATTATTCAAGGAAAATACATATTTATAACTTATAAAATAAATAATTTGGGAGATAAAGATTTCCCGCTTAAAAATATTTTTATATTAGAGAAATTTAACACAGCACTCACATGTTGCTAGTTTTAGTTCAAGTTTGCGTAAAATTATATTTCGAGTTTTTTTTTAGTATCAAAAATTTAAATTTCGCGCGTTAAAATTTATTTCCACAAAAATCAATAGGCGCCTCCCACATGTATGCACATAGAATTGTATGCATTTAACCACGTGCGTTTTGACAGTGTATCGTTTGTTTGTGATGAAAATAAAATTAATGGTAATATGCGAAATATTCATTGTAGTTACATCGTTTTTGTTTTTCAATGTATTTATTTTAAAATATGACGAGAAATTATGGTGTTTTTGTTTTTCAATGTATTTATTTTAAAATATGACGAGAAATTATGGTGAATCATTTTAGTGTTCCGATTATTAGACTTCCATCTCTCAAAACATAACCTCACTTTCACTACATGTTTTGTTAGTTTAATAACTACTATATTTATTCCAGATTAAATTTTTCAACCGGAACGATAAGTGCACACGGTGTTTTCAACAAATACTTTTTTGGGCTTCAAGCAAAAGGTCTCCAAGCGGCAAAATTGTTTACAGTTTAGTGGTTAAAAGTGAACGATTTTGTAGTAACCGTATTAGTGGAGTGTTTAGTGTTAAAAGTTGCAGATATACTTTCGGAATTATGAATCAAATTACGGGAAGTGCGGATTCTACATTTGGTAAACAATCGGCATCCGTCTACACACAGTGCGGTGATGTGTTGACGGTTGACGAGGAAAACATTCTTGTAACGGTTAAAAGTTACTCTCCGGTGAGGGACCTTCTCCCCTGCGAAGACGATGCTAATGAGATGAAGGTAAGCGATTTTTATAAATAAAAATTTTGGGCGCAATAAACTGGGGTGACTTTTTTGCATTTGAAAGTCTGTTTTTCTGAATTCGTCTATAAAGTTTACGAAATAGTCTGGAAGGTTACCCAAAATAGCCCGTAAAGAAATACAGGGCGAATCATTTATAATAAAGACCCTAACCGATTTTTAGACGCAACCCGAAATACATTCTCACAGATAACTTGGCATTAGTTGTATAAGAAAAATTTTGTTTAATAAATTCGAATCAAAGTAGTTGTTGATATGTCACTCATTAAATTTGACAGTGTCATCAATTCCATTTTTTTCCTTTGAATTCAAAATATACTCGTTTTCATATTAATGTGCATCGAAGTAGTCGTTGAAAGGGATCATTTTAAGGTGGCAACCATGCGAAAATTCAAACAATCCTAAACTCAATCCTCCCTAAAAATTATTTTTTCAAATAAATGTGTACCCCATGTAGCAAAAAATACTTAAAATTAACAACGTAATCAACATAGGTTAGCAAACAAAGATTTTTGTCATTATTGATGTGAATAAATTTGTTTTGAATGACATTAATGACACTTTTTGTGTAAATCGGACTTTAAATTAAAGATTCATTTAGACTACAACCTACTTGATGCACATGAATATGAAAAAGAGTATACAGGCTGTTTGTGGATTGCGAGCAAATATTTTAACCACTAAGAGAGAATAAAATATGAAAAGTCGAATTGAAGACCAAACAAATTCCGTATCCAAATTTTATTTTTGCAATTTCCCCCCTATGATTTTCACGAGCCGTTCAGTGTGTCTGTCCTTGTTAGTTGGAAGTAAAAATATCAATGAAAATAAATTGCATTGAATGTTGACCGTGAAAGTTTTTATACAGAAAAAAGGAAACTTTTTGTCCAAAAAAATTATCACTTGTTATAACGTATACGGTGACGTAAAAACATACAGCATGTCCCAAAAGCAAACCGCTCTGCGTCAAGCAGTGTTAGAAAATGTCGTTCTGAGAAAAAAAGTTAATGTTTTTTTTCTAACTTCGTTTTTTATAGAGTTACAGTTTTGCAAGGAGTAAGAATAAAATTTGTACAAGTGGTATCTTGACTTAAGGCTCCAGACCCCCTGAAAGCTGGCGTATACCTATTACATGTAAATTTATTTTATTGTTTTTAGCCGCAAATTTAGACTTGAAGAGTTTCTTGAAGTTTGTAGTGTTTCTTTAAAGGTAAATGGAGACCAGAGAAATATTCCTGCTTTAAATAAGTTAATAGATATTTTTTTATTGAATAAAATGTGAAAATTTTAATTATTAAGATTTTTTGATAACGGTATACCGTATTGAATTAAAAAAAAAACAGTTTATAGGTAATTTAAAAATACAGTGCCCTGATGTAATGCGAATTTGATAACTGTTCTTGATTCTTTGATATAAAGCAAAAATTAAATTGAAAGTA
>NW_025401068.1:901088-923533 GCF_015345945.1 Tribolium madens | reverse complement strand
AAAAAATGTTATGTTTTATGTTTTTTAATTCCAAAAATAAATGCCCTATGTCAACAATCCTTCGACGACTGGGAACAAAATTTTGTTCTTGACTAGTTTCTTTGTCAATAATAAACACTTCATCGTCATTGGAACTCGATTCAATTGACTGAAAACTACATTCTGCAAGACTTGATTTACTTGGAAGATCAGTTTTAGAACCTTTTCGTTGTTTTTTCCAATAATTACGCATCATTTTCGAATTTGTCTTTTTTTTTTGAAAGAAATTGTTTAGAATTATTACCCATAATTTCAATACAACGTTTTCAACAACACGTGATAAGAAAATTTCAAAGCACTGCGGTGGAAGAGAGCCACTAGCAAACTGCAAAGAGTCAAAAAGTAAACAAGTTATAAAATTGTACGTTTTCAATATATAAGTCCCTACTACCACCCTAAAATTTAGCAAAACCCACCACTAAACCTTGTTTTTCAAAATGTTCTGGAACTGGGTTGGTATAAGCACCTGGTTTATCTGAGCAGAATGACTAATAATGAATAAAAAAAAGTCATTTTTCTCTTGATTTTGCTCGTTTCAGGTGAAGCGAAAAATGTTTCTCCTTTGCAGTTTTGGCGTAAAATGAAATATACATTTTTAAAAAAATCTATTAATAAATAATGATAGTTTTTGTTAAAAATGACTTTGTTTTTTATCTTAAAGCTATTTCTTTGAGTTGCTATTTATCAAAATTATGTTTTTCCCACACTTTTTTTATTTAACTTCCGAAAACTCATTTGTCAAAGTGACATTATTGTCAAAAAAAAAAAAAAAAGTCCAAAATCAAGAGAAAAATGAACTTTTCTTTCTACTGAGCTAGAATCTGAATCTCTGAAATAAGAGAAACTCATGGATGGTGAAATTCTGTTTGTTTACTTTATTTCCATTTTATGACTAAAGGGACCACGCACTAGGTAGAGAAGGTCGGATGATTGACAGCTGCCACAGAATAAAAATCTAAATAGAGTATGCAACTTACAGTACACCAAATCTGAACAGTTCATTCGGTACCCTAGAGCCTTAATTCTTAGTTTTCTTTCAATTAAGCTTTTCTATCTCATAAATGAATTGTTTTTGGACTCATGTTAATGTTTATGTCACATTAACAATGTCAAGGAAATGAAGCCAGTTGCCAAAGACGTTTATTCGTTGTTTGTGGCCGACCACTTCTTCTCCTACGCCTTTCTTAGTCTTTGTTTGGACCAAGTCCTCCATGTTCGAATGACTTCGAATTTATTTTTAGTAATTTTTAGTATATTTTTGCTTCTTATAAATTAGTATATTTTTGCTTCTTTTAATTTTTTGACACATAAGTCGATAGTGTCATTTTTTGGTCGTTTAAAATAGTTATTTACATTCGTGTGCGGTAACTTAAATTTCACAGTGCGAAATGAATTTGAAGCACGACGCGCAGCGGAGTGCTTTAATAATTGAGCAGTGTAAAATGGTTAACGCACAAGATTTGTATTAAGTGAAAATAAGTGAAATTTTTGTCTGTCTGTCTGTCCGGATTTCTGTGAACCGCGATAACTCTTCACAGAATCATTCTTTTTCGATGAAATTTGGCCAGTAGGTGCCTCTCGGCCGCCCTAAGAACCCTATTGATTTTGGAACCGATCGGTTGACGGAAACGCCTGTTTTCACTAAAATTCAGGAAAAGTGAGGTTATGACCGTATATTACACACCTCTAACCAACACGGCATCGCATGGGTTAGAGTGGCGCGTTAATCTTGAATCGAGTGAGCCCCATCGGATGCCCCACTCAGGGACGCAGACTTCGTAAACCCTAATCGGGGCATTGCCCTAGTGAGCCCCATCGGGGGCACAGCCCCCGTAAGCCCCATCGGAGACGCAGCCCCCGTGAGCCCCACTCAACTGAAAAATTAGATTAGATTGACCATTAAAGAAAAAAAAATTTTTTTCGCCATTTTTCATCGAATAAATGCAAATTAACGATCAATTCACATCAATTCCCGTAAAGAGCTAAGCAATTTAAAAAGCAACAAACCATAATTACAAAACGGGGACACACAACATAAAATGGCCCGAAGGGCCAATACAGCGTCGCAGACCAAGGTAAGCGAAGCGCAACCTTGTTACTCTAAAGGTAATTGTTTTTATTCTATACTCTTGAATTGGTGGTAGATTATTTGAGTTCTTTATAGGATATTTATATCACAGAAATTTGTGATAGTCACGATCGGGTTTAGGTAATTTAATCCGAATATATGCTTTTTTATATCGGCTATTACAGCAACAGTACAGATCGAAAGTTCAATAAAATTTTGAGTAAATCTGGTAACTTGGGTGAAGTGAAGTAAAATTTCAGTTTTCAGAAATATGCAACCCAAATTGCAGGGCGTTTAGGCTTGCACTGGCAGCTGTCAATCAACGGATTAAAAGACCTCCTGTGGCGACGGTCGCTAAGACCACACCAGACCGAACCTTTTAAAATAATCTTAGTAAAATTTTCGGAATGTGCTCTTTCACTTATTTTCATATATGATAATAATACTAATAATAATAACAAAATGCCAAGTTGCATTGTTAAATACTTAATGAGGATAAATAATCTTTTATAAACCGAACACAAATAAAAAAGAAATTATAAGGACCATAAATGGCTTTATATTCACACAAAATATTTTATTAGATTTAGCAAACACGATACACTATAAAATAAAATTACACATTTACGCATACAGGGTATCATCAATTTTAAAACTTGCAATCGGCGATATTTCTAGAACTGAAAGATATCGAGAAACCGTTTCGGTGAAGCCTCTGAAGCCTTGTAGCCACAGCCACCTCAAGTTGAATATTTTAAATGGCACTACCCTACTTCTGATACATCAGTAAATAAAGTAATTAATTAAAAACATTCAAAATATTTCGTCTCCTTAGTGCAACAACTAGATAACTTGAAATTTATAGTTTTGAGTAACTGCAGTTTAAAAATTTAAAAGAGAAAAAACTACATTTTGAAAGTAATCAAAAATTAGTATTGTTAGTCATAGAAGTGTAATACACTAAACTGTTTTTTTAATGTGACAGAAATTTAGGTTTTAGGTTTTTGAAGTACTGCAACAAATACTTTAGAAATGCCTAAAATTTAAGTTATCTAGTTGTTGCACTAAGGAGACGATTTTAGATCACATATTTTTATGTGTAAGAGGTCAGACTTATTTTTTCCATACTTGACCGCACTTATACAGCCGTTCGAAATTTTAATACATGCCGTAATAAAATTCTAATTTTTGGACTGAGTTTAGCGCATTTGGCCAATTCTTTTAATTTATTACAATAATTTCGCAAGATATGGTTTCTACACTCGATTTTTTCAATATAATAATCCGGTCCATATGGTTTAATATTTTTTATTTTATTATAAACTCTACTATCACCATCTCCTATAATTCGTTTATACCGGTTGTCCCAGGCAGGTTTTGATATAGGAAATTAACATGGGAAATTAGTTTTATTTTTTTTTCAGGCTGCAGGAGTAACAGAAATTAATATCTGATTAATGGAGCTTGTAGTGCTCGAAAAGGGCTATCTTATCGACATTTTTGTCAATTCTCCAATTAACTCTATTTAGGCGAAAGTGGCTCTTAAAAAATCGAAATTTGAATTTGCCGGGTTAGCGTTACTAAGAAACCAACTATCAAGTCAAATTATGACAAGTTTTCCTTTGACAACAATGACTTGATAGTTCGTTTCTTAGTTACATTAGCCCGGCAAATTCAAATTTCGATTTTTCGAGGATCGTTTTCGCCCAAATGCAGTTAATTGCAGAATCGACAAAAATATCGATAAGATAGTCCTCTTTAAGTACTACAAGCTCCATCAATCAGATTTTGATTCCTGTTACTCCTGCAGCCGGAAATAAATAAAAACTATTTTTCTATGTTAATTTCCTATATCCAAGCCTGCCTGGGACACCCGGTATATTAAACCATGCATTTCTACCGAACACATAAAACTATGTAAAATAATTTGTGCCTCCATCGCTGTCGATGTGCCTTCCCAATTTTTAAATGATGCATGTGGTGGTATGTCAATATTTTTGTCAGAATAATTTTTGCAATATTGACAATACTTATTTTTAATACCAACATACAGTTGGGGTCAGAATACTTTGGTCGTCACTTTTCTGACACTTAAATGTGATTCAAGCTTTAATGAATGACAATTTCAAATTAATGACAGCTATTATATCTTTCTATCAAAAATATGTACAACTTGTCAACTATGATTGACAGTAGCTAAAAATAAGGTTAACAGTCCTAAAGCATGCTTTACAATTTAATGTCACTCAAGTGTCATTGACGACCAAAGTATTTTGTCTCCAACTGTACAATTTTTTTTTGGTTTTTGCACCAATTATGGAAGCAACACCAGAAGAAGCAGTAACCCGTTTAGTAATTTCTGCCAAAAAGAGAAAGTTTTAGTTCTTTAAAATTTCAGGATTAACTAAATCAAATTTCTAACGAATTCTTGTATTATGATAGTTTTCTTAGAAGAACCGAAAATTATGTTAGAAATTAGTCTTTAACTAATAAGCAGTGCTAATTCTCAAAAAATGCATATTTAGAGCGAGATATTTTTATATTGTACAAGAGTTTTCTTGGAAGAACTCAATGATTTGCTACATAAAAAAGCACTTTACAGAAAAAAAACATATTTTTTAAATTTCCAACGTATACCTGATTTTTTAAACTAAAATTATGTTAGAAATTAATTTTTAACTAATAAGCAGTGCTAATTTAGAGCGAATTTTATTTATCTTTTACAAGAGTCGTAATAACGACTGTAAATCATGGAAGAAGCTTGAGATTTTCGGTTCAAGGGTGATGGGGGTTGCATCCATTTTTTAAAGTTTTTTTGTAATTTAGCTTGTATTATAAAAAAAATTGAACGTAGCGAGGTGCATATTTTAATTATCTACATGTCAATAAAAAATTTGTTTTAAGATGTTGCACCGTTACAAAGAAAAACCTGGGCAATGTTTTACAATAATGGTAATTTTTTAGAGAATCTAAGTAATATTTTGAAAAAATTACATCATAGCGGGGTACGTTATGCTATTATTTACAGATAGAGACGTGGATCTTTTTGTAGAATTAAAAAATACAGATTTTACACATGGGTGAAATTTGTATATTTTCCCGTATAAATTTTAGGCACTAATGGAGAGCCTTAAAAATGTTAAACAATATGGATTTGGGAACCCCAATAGGGAAAAATAGTCTACAGAATGATTTTCAACTATTGAATGGCACAACCTACATTTGCGCAGATTTTTTATATTACACTGTTTTTGAGGTGTATGTCAAATCGTAGATGCAGTCAAACGAGTTACTCCAAACACAGCTGCGACCTTATTAATGGCACAATAGAACATACTTTGTCCTTTCTTGAGTTGTAACAATTTTTGCATATAATCACCTCATAAACAGTGTTGATTGAATACCAATTTCTATCGTACGGTTATTAAATATTTTTTTTTGAAAATGTATATCAGATTTTCAGTTTAGTACTTTCTTTATAGTAATTATAGTTCCCTAAGTAGGCTCGGGCTGGAGGAACACCAAGCGAGACCAGCTTTAGTCATTCAAGGACCAGTTATGAAGAGTTACAAGGCATCATAATAATTATTAAAAATTTTAATTTCCGAATGCATAGGTAACCAGTTTTACTTAGAGATATTAAACATACTTTTTTGCCATTAAAATTTCTGAAATTAGGTACTGTGAAATTCGCTGTCCGAGGCGGCTGTCACCTACTTCTTTCTTAAAAAAATAACTATAGTAAGGTAATCATAAAATGACGCCAATCTATCATATAAAAAGCTCACGTATAAATAAGGTACATATTTGATGTATTAGCTTCTCTCTTATTTATCTTATTTATCTTCGAAAAAGGTTTATTTTTATTTATAATATAATCACATGAATATCAAATTTATTTTCTCAAATAATCTTTTGATTTAAATCTCTTTGTATGCAAGATCACAGCCATTCATTGGTAATGTTTGACATACTTTATCTATCTTTCGCTTTGCTCCATACGGCCATAACATAACGAGCGAAAAGTCAATTCATCTAACCTCAAAAATGTCGTCGAAATCGTCCGGTAAGTAGTGCCATCTACTTGGTGAACTGAAAACTGTTTAACTGATATTTTGACAATACTCAAATTATGAAATCACCTGCACCTCACTCAAAACGCGTTCTTTTTAAATTAATTTGTTACTGAAATGTTTGTCGAAGACTGGAAGGGCTAATTTTTACTTTTTGACTTGTCATTTTACTAGACATTTTACAGACATACATTTTCGAATTCAAGGTTGACTCTAAAAGGTTCAAAAAATATGTGGATTACTGTTACATTTATTAATTTGCTGTCATGTTTGAATATTTTTCTCGCTGAAGATTTTAGCAGAGCTTTCTTTGTATTTGAATTCAGCAGTTGATTTTACATACAAAAAATCAAAGTAAGTATGGTAAGTATGTCTTCTAGTCCGAACAAGCATGTTGAATTTGGGCGACTTGATCTCCGACTAAATGTTGGAATTTCGAAAAAAAATGGGATCTTGAATGTTGCGTCCCAATTTTTTATTTCCTGAACCACTTTTTGATAAAACCAGTTTTTTTAGACTGACCGCAGATTTATACTGTATGTTGACATATTTGGCGTTGGCTTATATGGAGGTTGACATCTCCATAACTCGAACTTTGTTTTTCACATTTTTATCTTAGGCCCGTGTCCTTACTTCTTTGACTAATTTTTTTGAAATTCATTCTCCAACGGCTTAAACGTAGAGATTTTATTACTCACAAATAAAAAAAATAAGCATTTATCTTAACTTTAGGGTGGTTACTGAAGAGCTTGTTCTTACTTCTTAGTATAAATTGAGGCGAAGGTACTTAAAGTGCCTTTTATATTTTTGTACAAGCACTATTTTCGAGAAACCCTGCATTGATCTTAATTCTAAAAAGCAACCCACGCAGTGAGTTTTCCTACGAACGGGTTTTTTTTAATTTGGCGTCAAAGCTATACATGAAAGTTTGATTGTGAAGGGACTATTGTATTGAAAGTTATAAATCTGATGTTTAACACCTCGCCGGGTATACTAAGAATTGTGTTCCGTTCACAACACACTCATAGTTACCGCCAAATATGACGTCAAATTAAAAAAAAAAAACATCCGTTATAATATCCAAAATGAGCTTTAGCTCCCTTCGTAAGTATTTCTGGACATGGGAACATTTTTTATGTTGAGCCAAGGATTTACTTTCTAAAATCTTTTGATAACGTCGTTTTTTTTGGACAGTCTCTTTTTGAGCTTTCGCTTGTTGTCTTTTCTGTTGCAGCTGTTGACGTGGTTGCTGTAATGTGGAGTTGTGCTTATGAGGTTACGACTTATGAATTTCATTCCCATTAAGGTGAATGCAATATGCGAGTAATTTTGATGGAATTTCCAAGATTGCATCGTTATAAATTTAATTTGTGTTTGCATGATTCAATTTCATCTGTTGCTGGGTTTATTTCAAAAGAAGCAAATTATCGTTTAAATAACTTCTCGAGAGTGATGTTAACATTTTTGTAATATCATGGATGTTTTAATTTCAATTAATTTTTCTGCGCTGTAGCTGGCTTGTATAAATATCAAATATATCGTGGGAGAAATTGGTTTAAATTTTGCGTACAAGCTTCTGTTAAAAATTGTTCTACGCTTCAGTGCCGATGTAGAATCCCAATTTTGTTTTTAGCTTTGTGGCTTCGTTTTAATTGCATTTTTTGCACAAAACACGTTGCCTGTTCTCTCATGGGTTACAAAACGGATCATATTTCATAAGCGATCTATGTATGTAGGGTAACTTCATTGACAACATGATATTAATTAAAATGAGATGGTCTTGTATATCCTGAAAAATAATTATTATTATACAAGCGACGTGCAATGATGAAAAGAATTCACAAATTAGCCTTTACTTAACTAGCCAGGAATTTTTGTGAAGAGAAGGATATTTCACCACATTAAGTTAATCGATTTGGGCGTTTTCAGGATGTCTGACGTTTTTATGGGTTATTCATTCGTAATGGTGACGTAAATTTTTTCTTCGCGTTTTTACTTAGCAAATTTGAATTTTAATGGATTTTACTATTTATTATATCAAAAATGGCTGCATACTGGGTTCTTCATCTCAGCCCCCGTCTTTTGTAGCTCAGTTATTATTTAAGTGGGAATTTAGATATTTTGTAGCCTTTATTTATATTGTAGGGCGCATTTCTGGAAAATATTTTTGATTACAGGGGTGGTGCAAATAATAAGTTACAATACATATTTGTTTTTTTTTTTAAAGAAACACCATACTCGTATGCATCTTCGCATTTTTGAATGTAACTTTAAATTTTAATGTTGTTAAGCTAAACTTCTATTAGTCGATTTTTCATTAAGTTGGTTTTCTTGGCGAAAACATCCTCTTTTTGAAAATCTATTACACAAAAAGTTAAAAAAACTACCACTGTAAAGAGGAAAGTACGAACTTTAAGACTATAACATGTTTTTAGTGTATTGCAGTCGAAAAATTAAAAAACTGTCTTACGAATAAGTTGTTAAAAGTTAAATAATATCAAAAATTTAAATATAACTTAAAAAATTTAAATTGTAATTTGAATTGTAATAAGTTTTGCGAACACCTAGTTATACATACTTTTTACATTTCTAAATCTTTTCAAATTTTATACATAATTGCTATAGTAATAATTTGCACAAACCCTCAATATTGCGTACATACATGCGTAATCATATAAGACAAACAATCGTTTTTCTGTTTCTTTCCTACGTTTCTCCAAAAAGTGGTCATCCTCAGGTGAGAATAATAAGTTTTATTCTCGCCTGAGGATGACCACTTTGTGGTTGAAACGCGTTGTGTTTTTTAAATAAAAGTTTGGTGTGACGGGCTAATCGTGTTTTTGTTCATCGTTTCCATACCAAGAAGATCCAAGAAGAAGAAAAAGAACATTGCTGAATGAAATGATCTCGTGAATGAACGAGAAACAGTCCTTTGAATAACTTTGAAAACCCAGTAACAGGCCACAAGTAAGCAAGTACCTGCTTGAGAAAAAGAACGCAACAACGTTTATTGAAGTTGGGACCATGAGCTTACGAAGGGGTCAACTACTACCTACAAGCTAACTGAAGTCGTGGTAGTCGTAGAATGTACCAACAAAATAAATCAGGTGACTTTATGCATTTAACATCACTCGAAAGTGATGAGAAAGCATTTGCCTAGAACATTTTCAAAAAAAGTTCAGAAAGCTAGAACAAAGAGAACAAGTCGAAATCTGAATGGAAAGTGATTTGATTTGAAATAGATTTGCCCTTATATTTAAGACTCGTGCCTTAAACTTCTAGATCTAAAATTTAAATGCAGTTAAATGTTCTATAAATTGGCCATAATGCTATTAGACTTCAAAAAAATGTAACTAAAACCAGATATGATCAGTTTGAAATTCAACAAAAACGAGAGCTTCTTGCAGGTACCGCTTGTGTAAAATCATTATAAGGGGTTAAGCGCTCGATGGGGGTAATAACCGCTGTAAATCATGGAAGAAGCTTGAGATTTTCGCCCCAAGAGTAATGGGGGTTGCATCCATTTTTTAAAGTTTCTCTGTAATTTAGCTTGTATTATAAAAAAAATTATTCTTCGACACTGTCAAAATTTACGGTTTTTCTCCCGTGTAAGGAAGTTTTGACAACTGTTTGGCATTTCTCAATACAAAACGTCAAATTATTTTTAACAGATTTAAAGCAAGTTTAAGCCTTGTTGACTCTAATTCGAAGAATAAAATGTTGTATTCTACTCGTCTGAGTGTAAATCGGACGCTTTATTCCACCTCGTGGATGGTAAACCACTCGGTCAAATAAAGAGTCCGATTTACACTCAAACTCGTCGAATAAATAACTATGAACGTAGCGAGGTGAATTTTTTAATTATCTATATGCCTATAAAAAAATTGTTTTAAGATGTTGCACCGTTACAAAGAAAAACCCGGGCAAAGTTTTACAATAATGGTAATTTTTTAGGAAATCTAAGTAATATTTTGAAGAAAATACATCATAGCGGGGTACGTTATGCTATTATTTACAGATAGAGACATGGATCTTTTTGTAGAATTAAAAAACACAGATTTTACACATGGGTGAAATTTGTATATTTTTCCGTATAAATTTTAGACATTAATGGAGAGCCTTAAGGGAGCAAAAGAATGGATAAACACAGCAACTGCTGGAACCGGAAATTGAGTGGATGTATCCGGTTTTCGTGATTACCAGTTCAATAGGTATGTTATCACAAGGAAATGTTTTAAATTTCATAATATTTGGTCAAATAGTTCCAAAGTTATTATTAATTTAGTTGCTAACGATCTTTGACATTAGATTCTATTTTTCAATTTTACTTTCACATTTATAAATATCGACCAAATTGACTACAAAATTAGTGAGGATTGAAACTCTCAAAGATAAAATTCAATTTTATCGTCTTCTATAATAAATAACTATTAAGATGTTTAAATTGACGCAAGATTTTATTTTATTTTTTTTAATATACACTATTTTTACAACCTTAGTGCAAATACGGTTAACATGTTTACGCCAAGACTCTTTGAATCCAGCTAACACCAAGAAAAGTAACACTGTTTGGGTTATCACTAGCAAGTACTCTTGAGGAAAATAGCATTGTTTTTGTTTTTGTTTGGTTAAAAATCACACCATTTTTTCGAAATAATTTTGAAGTATTCGACTGCGCTGAGACTAAATATCTCATTACACTGTTTACATCACCAACTCTCCTAAACAATGACGTGTCATCTGCATATAAAATAATTTTATCTTGAATTGTTTTAGTCAGGTCGTCTATAAAAATTAAAAGTAAAAGTGGTTTTAAAATTGGGCCTTGTGGAACTCCGACATCGATATGCAATGGTGGACATGGTAGGTTGATTAACTTGATCGGCATTGAACATCACTTTTTCTGATGGTTTCTTATCAGAGATATTTTTTTGTATAGATATATTCGTATAATTTCATTTTCTCACGTAACTCAGTGATAAAATTCGTCTTTCTGCTTCAAAATGGTAACGAAAACTTTGCGTTTCTATTACTTTACTGCCAGTAAGGTCCTCAGCATCTCAGAACAATTCATATTCTTTATCCGTCGCACTGCCACTGTCATGTTCGTCGAAGATTGTTTTGTCACAACAGATAAAGTTGCCGTCAATTGATTTTGCTTCGATTCATCGTTTTGCACAATTTTTATGGGATGTATTTGAATATTTACTGCACTTAATCGGGTTTGTTAAACCGTTCTTTTTACACCTTTTATACGAGAGTACCTATAACTCCGATGTCTGGCTTTATGGTCGCCATCTTGTTAAATGGGTAATTGGCTACTTTTCTTTCTGAAATTAGGGTGAAAAACTTACTTTCTGTTAAGGTCGAAGGAAATAGTCATTTGTATTACAAGGGAGGAAAGTGTATCTTTTCCTCCCGCAGAAGGTACCACCCAGAGAAGAAAAGACACTTTTTTCTAGTGTAATACATATAATTTTGCCTCCGTTTCAGCAAGAAAAAATTTTTGTTTGATATCCCAGTTTCGCCATTAAATCTAGCAACATGTTTTTTTACCTCCATACATACCGTGCGATCAAAAAAAAATAATAAATTAGAGTAGGGATGATTTATATATTCTACAGTTGGTAACACATTGGCTGGGAATCTAAGCTGGAAATTTTCCACACAAACTGAAAGTGAAAATGACCATTTACCATTTTCGTCTTGTACAGCATTTTTGTAATAACTTGCAACAATAAAAATTTTCTGCTCTAAAGTGAACTTCACTCAAAATTAATAAAACGCAAACTTGTCAAAGTTTCCGATGACATTCGATGTCAAAAATCAGGATTACCATCTGAAGGACTTTAATCACCGCCTACACTAATATATTTTTTTTTTGATCCCACGGTATATTTTAATGCAATTTTGACAGAAGAGGGAGTAAAGTTTTTACCTCTCTTCCAGTGAGGTAATTGGCCACTTTCCTTTCGGAAGTTGGGGTGGAAAAACTTACTTTCTGTTAGGGTCGCAGGAAAAATAAATTATTTACGTTCGTTACGTATTTTTTTTTATTCAATACTTTTTTATAACTGAACAATAATTGTGGTGATTTTTTTTTCCTGGCAAATTTTTGATGAAAACTGAATTTTTAATGTGCTTTTAACTTTATTCTTTTTTGCAACTATTTGAAGTTACATTAATTGCGGTACTTTCGAGAAACGACATGAAACTCATACAATTAAATTTAGTGTAATTATTGCGCAGTAGTAAAAATAATGACTTAACCACTTTAGGTAAAGCGTTTAAATTAATTTGTCTGAGAACGTGCTGCTTTTCGAAACGACTCCAACAATTTAACTACTCGTAATTTTCTTTGGTGGTATGTTATTAATTGTTTTACTTTTTCCAAACAATATCGGTCATATATCATAAAAAGTTTGTAAGTTTTTCTTTAAACTACAAAGCGAGGCTCAAGAGAAAATGTTCCGCTACAAACTTTTTCACACAGAAGACGTCGAAGTTTGTTTTGCCTACATACATAATACGAGTATGTTCAGTAGTTTGGTGCGTTTGAAACACAAAACGAAGCTGTTTATCGCATTTATCCTTTTATACCTATACAATAAAGTTTGGTTAATTTGTAGGTAAGTTTGGATTTTTTTTTGAAATTCTAAAACAATGAACTTAGATAACGGCTTGTTATATACAGGGTATTTCATGAGTGATAATGAGCCTGACGGAATTGAAAATACAACCCACAATACATTTGCAAAGTTAACGTGGATATTTTAGACATCGCAACCGATTATGAATCCACGATAGCCTTGTTTATTTGTCACAACTGACATTAAATTTAGCAAAAATTCAAAATGAATTTGAACGATGAGAAAACAGATCTGATTCTCATTTATGGCAAATTTGGGAAATATGCTTCTGCCATTGAGCGTTTCTAAAGACAATGTTTCCCGAATAGAAAAGCTCCAAAAAGGCTTCAATAACTAAAGTGTTTTCCAACGGTAGAGAGACAAATAACCTTAAAATTTGTGTTTCCTCTCTTGTCAATTTCTTTGTGATAACTATGTTTTATTAATTTTAAAATTCATAATCCAAATCCATGAAGCCTATGCAAATGTATTGCTGGCTGTAGTTCAAATTTGGTCAGGCTCATTATCACTCATGAAATACCCTGTATATTATATCTGTAATTAGTTATTGTTAATAAACGTGAGAAATTATATATTGAATTTATTGCTTTTTAAGATCTTATAACTTATTTTGGCTTTGCAGTAAGGAAATAAAGTTATCGTGTAGCCAATGTTCAATATTTCCTACGTTTTTGGCGTGTAGTGTCGACACGTGTCCTTAAATAGCTAATCAACATCGTCGCGACGCCAGACTCCTGCTTCTGCATCAACATGATTGCTCTATACATTTCTAAATCATGCAACTGAATATATGGCATTAGTAAAAGCACGTGACGAAGACGGTGGCATACAGCTCATATGACAGATAGTTAAAAAGTGTTTGTGCATCAAATTAACTATGGCATATGGGACTTCTCTTACTTTGTGGATGCTGTGGTAGCTAACTGATTCGTAAAACGCTCTACACACAATGCAATTTGTAGATCTTTCAAATCAAACAAAAATAAAGCTTTAAGTCTGACAATGACAGAATGCACAACAGGACGCACAAAAGCAACAAATACACTTTGCGCAAAAATTTGGGCATATTTTTCGAAACAGGGTATACCAAATTTTTAATTGAAATATAAAGGCTCCAAGGAGCAAATCGATAATACACTGGGTGGCTACAAAAAAATCTTTTTTGAGTCCAATAGGTTGAAAATTATTTTTGTAAAATTATAAACGACTAGCTGTTGCCCGCGGCTTCGCACGCGTGGTAGCTTAACATCCGCAACTATTTCGAAACTCAGAAGGGCTAAGAAACTTAGTAACAAAAAGTAGCAACACATAATTTATGATTAAACGAACTTACCTTAAGTGAAGTTCGATCATAATTATATTTCCCGCCCTTTTACTACATGATCGCATTGGTATAGTAAAAATCAGGAGGGTAGACCGGTGCGTCATCAATTTCATTTTTTCATTACCAACTTAAAAGTGAAATAAAAAATTCTATCACAATGTAAACTGAAACAATTAAAGGGTCTCTAAGGATGGTAGCCTTGAACATTAATTTACATATGTACTTCAACTACACCACGTAAATGTCATGTTCGAATGAATTTGTCAATTTAACATTGACAGTAAAATTATTGTCGTCGTTGAAAGTCTTTTTGGTATAATTTGCAAGTATTTTTCGTTTATTGGTTGATTTCTTGCTTTTGTTCTGCGTCTCATTGGTTTCTTTTAATAATTCCTTACGATTAAGTAACTTCCATGAAATCAGCGGCATAAATACACTTGTGTTAGTGTAAAAAATTGAAATAATGAGGGGTCACCGATAAAAATTAGCCCCCATCAAAGCTTTTTAACGTTTATTGTTTGTTTTCGAAGGATGTAAGATGCAACTTTGTTTTGTAGACGTCTTGAATTTCAACTTTTTCTTTTTTCTTACTTGGAAGATTGCATAAGATCGTCTACAGTTTTAAACCCTTAAAAAAACTCTATGTAAGAAATTACTTGTCCACGCTCCTTATGTTTATGATGATTCCTATTTATGAAATACCGATTTTGCATCCGTTTTCTTCTCAACTTACCCACTATTCTTTAGAAAATCGGTTTTATACTGATGTACACTAAAAATTCCGAGTTTTAGATGCAACATCCAAAAACATTGGAAACACTGCATGTAGAACGTCATTTCCAATCTATTACATTAAATTTTAAATGCCTTTGCAAGAAATCGTACAAAGCAACACTTTCTTCAATAAACAACTTCTAAGTCGTAGATATTGAACCTAACGTCAAAAAAATTGACGTTTTGTCATCGCGATGTAAACGTGGTGAGGTGAAACGTCAGATGACGCACCGGTCAACCCCCGTGATTTTTCCCATAGTACCTCTATTTCCCACTCGAGTGCAGCACATTTTTTTAAAGCAGGGTAAAAAGGTCGGTACGACTAATACCTACTATGCCAACCCTGGAGACGCCATTATTTTTAAAGTAGGGTATCTCTAAATTGTTTGGGTTTCAGGAATTTCAAAAATAGGGTGGGTTTGATTATGTAGTTGTCATATAATTATGATCGAACTTCACTTAAGGTAAGTTCGTTTAATCATAAATTATATTTCCCGCCCTTCTACTACATGATCGCATTGATGTTTAAAGTACGCCAGTTTAGAGATACAACTAACAATTTATTAATCCTTATTACCAACACATAATAAAGTTAACCACCTAATTCTAAAATGCCCTCCGCGAATCGCGGGTTATCCTTCACGTGGCATTTATAAAATGTCGTGAAGATTGCAGATTTTTCCATCCAGCCATCAGTTCCACGATTTTTTTCTAAACTAACGCCAATTCGACTAGCTGTCTAGTTGAGTGTGCCTGAAACAGGGTTGTGTCAATCTCACTCTGGGACAAAATTTCCTTGATCCAACGGCTAATGGTTTGACTGGTTACCTTACGATGCGGTTTCTTGTATAGGAAATAAACAAATTTGAGTCTCGCCTCAGACTACTAGTCTTTGTGATATATTCCTTTAAGGCACTAGCTATGCATAGCTTGACATTTTTCTTAAAAGGGGGTAGGGGGGACTCGAAGTTTTAATCAGGTCAGGTACCAAAATCTGCATTACGTCGCCGTTCCATCAAATATTCTCAATTTTTATTTTAGCGAAAGTTTGAGCACGATGAGCGGTAGTAAGTGCTAGAAGCACGAGCAAGTTTCTTCCTAATATTTCAACTGACAATTCCGTATTGTCAGGTAAATTACTAATATAATCCAAAACTAGCGGCGCATTCCAGGTGTAATGATATTTCGGCCTACTCGGGCGAGATCTAAAAACTTCTTTGAGATATCTCTTAATTAGGGACTCAGATCCCAGCTCGGACCCCATGATTAAGGAAAGTGTCGAGCGCACGGAATTTACGGAACTATACGACATCCCTTGGTGAAACAAGTTCGTTAGAAAGGACAAACCATTGTGCACTGATTTCAAAAATGGGTCTATATCCCTGAGTTTGCAAAACTTCAATCACTGTTTGAGGTAGCATTCGTATTGCTTACGTGATGATGGTGACAACGAATTAATTGTGACCTCTATTGCTCTTGGTGGCATTCCCTGCAGTTCGAAAGCTTTCCAGAGAGCTATCCTACCTCCAGGGAAATTGTCTTCCATAAGGGATGAGGTTGCCTGTCAACGGAAAGCAATAAATCACGACTAGGATCAAAGACAATTTTTCGTTCACACATTTGTACAAGGTGTTTATAAATGTCTGGGCATTAAGTTGGCTTTGCAAATTATATCAACATGTTTTTAACAACCATTTGCCGCTTCACTGATATTTTGAATTCAGCACTTTCAATCCGTCAAATTTATCGGTTGAATAAGAGATCATATGAGCAAAAATGAGTGTTTGTTAAGTGAAATTTAACGTTTGTCCGAGAAAAGTGTCTGAAAGTCCCATGAAGCTTTCTTGGAGGGCTCCATTGCTCCACATCGTCGTCACATGATGATTTCTAAATGTAGTCTCTTTGTCCCAAATTCGGGCTTCAGGGGTCGTCCCGGCACTTCAGAGTCTTCTTAGATCGGTAGGTAACATAACTTGAAGCTCCTAATAACTTTAACGCAGTATCCACATCCACAGGTTAAATTAAAAAAGTAAAGTTATGTTAATACTCGTCTGTCAAAAAGTTTCGTCGTTTGCACAATTTTGCTGTGGTTTTCAGCAATTTTCATAGAAAACCAAGTATGGTGAAATGGCATTAAACACTGAACAGGCTGCACTCTTCATCTGACAAAGAATTGCGTACTTTTAGACATCGTGGCTTCTACAGGAAGAGCGATAGTTTAGCCCCAGACTCAGGTCGGATTCATGTGAAAAATACAGAATAAATTAATTTTGGAAACGATATTGGATCCATATCGTTTTTAAAACGAATTTGTGAGGTCCTCTATTGGATTATTTGAAGATGATTTTTCGCTTATCAATTTGTGAAGATGCTTTCTTTCTGCTGGTGTTCAGTGCTCATAATGATTTTTTTGTATGACTGAGGTAGGGTACTGTGATGAACGCGGTATTTATAAATTTTATTTTATTAACCATGCATCTCAAATTACAAAATTTTTTAAATTTTGTTTCAACGGCGTCCAAATTATTTCGGTCCAACTAAGAAATTTTATTTACCTTATCTTAAATACACACGTGTTTTGTGAATATTGAAATGTTTAGAAAAGTGCCGTTCCCACGAAATTTTTCCAAGAACCTTGAAGAAGTGTAACAAATCGCAAAATTTATGGTTTACAAAAGCCATGTGTTCGAGTGGCACTTGCTAAGAGATGGCGACCACCGCACACAGATTCCAGCCGCTCAGCAAAATAATGCATTTGCACGCGAAAAGATAAATAATTAAATTGTTGTGTAAAACAGGTAGAAATAGTAGTAGAACAGTTGATAAATTAATACATTTTGTTGGGGAAATAACCATTTTAGGATCTTAAAGGACAGTTACATAAATTAGCCAAAATTAACAATTTTGATGATAATTAATCCACCCTGAGTTCGGCATAAACTGCATTCACATTAGATTTTCATAAGGTCTTTACATTTAAACTTTGGAGCTGTTAAATTCACCCCTTTTGACTATTCGAAATCAAACTAAAGAATTCTCAAAGAAAGGTATTTATTTCCGATTATTACAACTGTTTCTCTCGTAAGACCACATAAGTATAAGCAACTTAAACAATTTTTCACATACTTTTTAGTAAAGCGTCTCATACCTTTAAACCAATACTGACTACAGATTAATTCGTAAGTCTTTTGAAGCGCAAAATGTCTCATTTCGTCATGAGCCCACCGTAATATCTGGTACTTTGCTAATTGTGGTACTACCCAACGAAGGCCATAAGATGTGATTTTATAAATTTTTCCTCCCTTTAATGCGTAATTTTTAAAAATTTCCTTTTGACCCTCGTAATCACCGGATTCTAAAATAATTTTAATGCTTTGAATATCTTTATCATATTGTTGTGCCGCCAACAACCAATCCTCCTCGGAAATCACTGTGACAAAGACACCTTTCATCTCCGGCTTTGGTACTGGATTTCGGCTCAAACTGTCAACGTGTTTTAAATAATCATTTTTCTTATGGACAATTTTAAAACGATACTCGCTCAGTGCCATCACCCAACGACTTATTCGAGTGTTTATTTCGGCTTTTTCAAATGCATACCTTACTGCAGCACAGTCGGTAATAATGGTAAATTCTCTTCCAAGCAAATACTGTCGAAATCTTTTAACTGACGATACGACCACCAATGCTTCTAATTCAAATGAATGATATTTTTGTTCAGCTGGAGTAGTCTGCCGGCTAAAATACGCAATAACCCTTTCACGACGATCATGCACTTGCACCAAAATTCCGGCTAAACCCCACCGACTCGCATCGGTGTATAATAATATTGCCTTTCCTGGGTCAAATAAAGCCAATATTGGTGCCGATGTTAACGACCTTTTTAACTCGTTAAACGCATCGTCTTCAAATTTTCCCCATTCCCAATTTGCGTCTTTCACCAGCAGTCTACTTAATGGTTTCGACTTTTTCGCGAATCGAGGAATAAATTTGCGGAAATAACTAGTCAAACCTAAAAACTGTCGTACGTGATGTATATTAGTTGGTGTAGGAAAATTTTCTACTGCGTTAATTTTTTTTGGATTCGGTTGAATGGTAGTTTCATCAATTACGTATTCTAAATATTCAATTTTTGGTTGTAAAAAGAAGCATTTTGACAGTCGTAACGTTAAACCATGAGTTTTAAAGATTTCTAGTACTTCCCGTAAAATTTCATTGCATTCTTGTGCAGTTTTCGCGGGAATTAATATGTCGTCAAGATAAACTAACAATTTGGTAAAGCGCATTTTTCCCAATGCTGTATGGATCATACGTTGAAATACCGCTGGTGCATTGGTGAGTCCGAATGGGCAACGCAAAAATTCATAATGACCGTCCTGGGTGATAAAGGCAGTCAGCGGTATGGTTTCCTCATCGACTGGTATATGATAATATCCGGAGAAAAGTAAAGAATTTGAAACCAGATAAACGTCTAATGCAATCTTCAATAAGAGGAGTTGGATAAATGTCCGGTACTGTTATTTTATTTAAGTCTCGATAATCGACACACAGTCGTTTTTCGCCGGTTTTCTTAGTCGTTAAAATTACCCTACTGGCATACGCTGACTGTGATTCACGAATAATACCGTTTTTCAGAAGATCATCCACGATTTTTCTAATTTCTTCCCTTTCAAAATCTGAGAATTGTCGCGGCCTGTGATTAATTGGTTTATTAGATGTCAAAGTTATCTTCATTTTAGCCAAATTAGTACATCCTAACTCGGATAGGTTGCCTGCGACACATTCTGGGTATTCATTTAAGATATTGATAAGGTCTGAAGTTATTTCCGGTGTTTCGATACCAATGTTAATTTTTGCGTCAATTATTTTATTGCCTGTTTGACGTTTATCCAAAAAGGTTAATGTCTGACCCGTTTTAATGTACTCGACGTCGGATAATTCGGTAAAATTTTGCCCTATTAATACGTCAACACCTAAGACGCTAGTTTCAATAATATAAAGTGTTATGGTTCGGGTTACGTTATCGATGCAGACGGTTGCGATTGTGCACTCTTGGGGTTTGATGCCTGGGCCACTTAACGTTTTTAAAATAACAATTTGTTCCAGTGGTTTTACTGTTAGGGAGAGTCTATTTATAAGCTGACGCGTTATGAGAGAGCATTCGCTTCCAAAATCTATAAAACTTTACACTTTGATTATTTAAAAAAAATGAATTTGAAAAATTTTGTATTTGTTTTGTGGCCCAGGAGATTGACATGTAGTCATGTTTTTCGTGAATTTATTTTTGGGCAATCACGTTTAATGTGCCCTTCTTGATGGCAATGGAAACATTTGATTCCTGATTTGTGTACGTGACGGCTCGCCGGTACGCCACTTGCTGAAGTACCACCCCGATCAATTGGTTTTGGTGTTGAATGATATATTGGTTTTACGTGACTAGGTCCCGGGGTACTTCTTGTTGTTTTTTGTTCGTCTAATGCTTTTAACTGTACTGCAAGAATACTGGGACTTGTAATATTCGCCGTTTCTACCGTGAACCTTATTCGCTCGTCTTTAATGTCATTTATTATTAAATTTACCTTATCGGTATCACTAATGTCAAGCTCTAATTTATTTATAAGCGCTAATTTTTCGAACGCATACTCATACAGGCTCTGATTAAATTTTGGAACATAAGCCATCATTTCTCTTAATGCCTTATGTAAATTCCGTTTTGGTAAGAAGTTTTGTTCCAACATTGTTTTCCACTCTTCCCAGCCAAAAATACGCAAGGGCAAGCCGCGGTACCACGTTTCCGCCGGTCCTCTTAATTTACTGAGGGCTAAATGTACCGTTGTCTTTTCATCCCACCTATAGATCTGGGCGTACTCATCCACCGATTTCAACCACTCTCTGACATTGTGATTCAGTGGATGGAATTCACCGATGATATTATTGGTAATAGATGTGACACTTACCAGTTGGTTCTTGTTACCGCTTACCAACTGCCCCATACCCTTTAGTAGTGCCTCACTTAATTCGGACACATCGCTTCTTCGAGAGTGTCTCCGCCGAGAAGTCCTTGACTCAGGGCTTTGCGACCTCCGTGGACGTCGGACCTTCCGGCTCTCACTCCGCCGACGACGACGACCATGTTCCGCTCCTTCATACCGGAGCTCGCCCTCGCTTTCAGTCGCCGAGCTGGAATAGCGTCGCCGTTCTTCCGACTTCCGACTCGAAGAACGTTGTCTTCTCCGCTTACTTTTCGGCATGTCACTAATTATCACTTTTAACTTTTGATCAGTGTCACTCTCACTTTTGACAATAAATCACGATTGGGGACTTATTCGATTCTATCCCACTTCTGATGTTAAATTCACCCCTTTTGACTATTCGAAATCAAACTAAAGAATTCTCAAAGAAAGGTATTTATTTCCGATTATTACAACTGTTTCTCTCGTAAGACCACAAATCTCAGAATGACGCCCTCGAGTTCCCGATTAGTCCTCCTTCTTTCGGTTCCCTTGCCCCGTCCATGCCCTCAGCACGTATCCACAAAACCCGATACCAGATTACGTCATCGGAATCGGTACGCATTCTAACAGAGCTTCATTCATTATATGGAATTCATCTAGTAACAATTTGTTAATTAGTTTAAATCATTTAAATTAATAAAATTGTTTAAAATTTTTTCAAACAAATTGGTCGATTGGAATAGTTGTCTGAAATTTAGATTTTAAAACCCAAGCGTCGCCGGTCAAGTGCTTGTGTGTTGAAAAACACGCCCGAAAACCAAGTCTATTCGAAGAATATCAAATTTCACATTTGCACGTGTGGGTCATAAAGAATTTTAGCGAAATTATCACATTCTTGTGTAGGGCCATTTTTGAGACACAAAGTTAAAGCCGATTTGAACACGTGCAAACTTCATTACAATGGCCGTTGGTGAACTAAATTTGCGAAAGGAACGCAATTAACAATTGTCGGGGAAATTATTTTAGGCCGGCGGCAATTTTAACAACTCACTACTTTAATAATTTTGAAAGTACTCAACCACTTTGAAATAATCCTGTCAGAACAGCTGGTGCCAAGGTGTCGAGGTCAGGTCATCATTTAATGATAAGGCAACGCCTGTAAAAATAAAATGGGGGTGTGAGTAATCCAGTCCATCGGAGTGAGACGTCCACAATCAAAATTCGTGAATAATTAAATATAACAGTGATTAACCCCGAATAATTATGCAAATCTATCAACAATAAAATATGTACTTCGAATAGGATCAGTTGAGCTCTGTCCGGGTACGAAAGGGTAGATAAATCGCAGTCCTGGTTTGAGTAGGACTCCAGGAGCCTAGGGAAAACCAGGTTAAGGGTCAACCCTTTGCCCATAGATTCCAACCAGCCCGCTTGCCTCTGGAGGTGCAGACATCGAGAGACCACATCGCAGTCCTGACGTTCAATGGTCAACGCTGACCTGTCAGTAACCACTTGCCCTGGGAGTGCAATGAGTACCTTGGTAATATCCTTCCGGACTTCCGG
>NW_025401068.1:898456-899898 GCF_015345945.1 Tribolium madens | reverse complement strand
TGAAGTGTGGGTTAAAACCAATTCTAACTCGACGATTTTTAGAGAATTGGTTCTCACAGTCTTAAAGACATCTGGTTTCGATCATCGACCACTCGGGGGTGGCTTGACTTGACCCTCGTAAATATTCCAAGTTTTATGGGTTTTCTCAGAAAAACTCTCGAGGTCTGTTTATAAAAACGTATTTAGTTAATTACTCGAGATTAGAAAACGATGTAAGTATCAGGAATAATATTGCCATTCCCTAAAGAAAAGTGAGAAAAAAAAATAAAAATTACGGTGGAAAACCTTGTCTTACACTTGTTTAAACAAAGTTAGTTCACAAAGTCATTATTTTAGAAAGACGCGCAGGATTTTTCTGAACATTTTGATATAAAATTTAACCCTAATTTAAGCTGCGGCAATCGTAATTTTGATGTATAAATTACTTATTTAATTAAATCATTGTAAGCAAATCTGGCACGGTACGATTGCTGGCCCTTTACTAACATAGAATTTAGAAGGAAAGTAGGTAGAAATTTCCTAAGGAAATCCGTGGAAATTGCGAAAATGTTAAAATAGTACCGCTGTAGTGCTGGGCGCGACATCTAACAGGGGGTAGTACGACAAAAATTACAGTTTTTCTACGGCTTTCTTTCTTTTACCTTCCGTAAAATTTAAACAAACAAAATTTGTTGTTGCATTGCTAAACCACGTTAAGTTCAATGAGCGACAGAAAAACCATAACAACCAATTTTGGAGTATAATTTCTCTTTCAGACAAATTGGTGTTGATTCGATATCGTTACTGTATTGTATTATATTATCAGAAGAGCTTAACAAATTGTATGTTTAATAATTTCGATATCACGAATCAAGAAAACACCATAGCAATTAGAAAATAATAATTTAATGAGAGTTAAACGAGGTTTGATCAAATGCCAAGACACTTTAAGAGTCAAATTTGCATAACGTTACATATGTGGAAACAAAGTAGCAGGGGTAGGGGGTAAGCGAGTTAGCGTCCCCTATTTAAAGTTAACACTTGTTTTTCGAAAGGAATTCGATTTTTGACTGTCTTCCGAGTTAGTCGATTTTCGTGCCGTTGCTTTCGCAAATTATTTAAATTTTATAAATTTAAACAATTACGATTTAATTAACTTTCGTTGATTTTAGAGCTTCCAGTTGAGCTAGTGAACTAAATAAATTAATTTAGTGCTAGAAATAGTGAAATTAATAGTGTAAATAATTTTGTTATAATTGTTCGCTTTAGTGATAGTTATTATTAAGTGTTGTTAAACCAAACAACAAAGTGCCAGTTTAACTTCGGATATCGGCGAGCAATCAGGAGGATTAAACTTTCTTGGTAGGCCCTCAAAGGGGTTATATATTATTTTAATTATTTAATTTATACAATAATTTCATTTAAGTTTCTTCAAGTAATTTAATCAATTACATTAACGTGAT
>NW_025401068.1:880140-898275 GCF_015345945.1 Tribolium madens | reverse complement strand
CTTTCTTTGATCTTGGAAATAAATAGTTAATACTTCCTAAAATCAAAAACAAATAATTTCATTTCTGGAAAAGAAATGCAACAATACTTATTTTGCCGTATTACTTTTCAATTTATTTATTTATTTATAATTTTTGTGATTTGAGTGTAATCCTCAACCCTAAACTATTAAAACTTAACACATCTATCATTAACCTAAATCAAAGGGTTTCCAGCGATTTCTTTGCCTCAAATCAATCTAAAATTTCTTCATGCAAAATTTGAAGGTAGAATAATTTATTGCATATTAAATATAGGGTAGAGTAGGACACATTTCTCTCTCGCGTCGTGCTAGGCGATGAAAGCAAAAGTATTTGTCTTTTGCGCAATTGCACCTGAAATTATAGACTCGTTTGTCGGCCATCTTCATGGGAAGAGTCGTGGTCCTCGGGGATCCTCTTCCCCAACTTTACAAGGTCTAAGCCACTGTGTCAGGTCGTAGTTTCCGGCAGTTGGACTTAGAATGGGCGTTGTAATTCCCGCTCCAACGGCATATACCACGTATATGCAGGCTACTACGAGATAAACGAGACAAAATAACCATCCAGGTTATCTGTAATCAACTGGTGTCGCGAAATGACAAAGTTCTGAACAAGTCTTTGTCAAAGCTCGTGGACGAAACATTTGTGAGGGAAATGACTTCTACGTTCATTCAGTTATGTTGCGAGGACTTGTATATCCGGGTTTTGTTCGGAAATTATTATAGGTGTTTAGGCACCTGACTTTTACCTGAAGCGGTATTTCGGCACTAGGGCGTAATAGTTAAAAAGCGATTCACTTATAAAGGCCGCGAGCATGTTATATTCCGACTCTGGTACAAGTGTAACTTAATAAACGCGATTAAACTCTTTCCTCGATAATATAAGTTCGAACAATATTAACTGAAGTATAGGGTAGCTTTGTAGTACGTAAATAGAGTTCCAATCATCCATCAGCTGTTTAAATTCATTATTTTAAATCCCGAAGCAATTGTGGTTACGTGACTTACAAACTAAATTAAATAAGAATGAACAATAATTTTTAACACATGGCAAAATTGGATCAAACTTTCACAACTCTTTCTTTCTGTAATAAATGCTTTGACAGTTGTAAATAAATTACTTTTGTGGAAACTTGACTTTTAATCCCTTCTCCCACGCGTTTTGACACTACTTTGAATCCGAATTTGTGTTACGACACAGAGATAAACACAACGTAGGTAAGTGAAAATAATTATAAGGTATACTAGACGAGCCAGATAAGCTGAAATCAAAATAAAGGGGTAAAAGACGAATTAAAAATTTAATCTTCATCAAATAGCAACAATATCACTATCACGGTCTCACTACAGTACCTACAGTGCGTGTACAGTGTTTCACAGACCAATAAACACAGGTGTTTCAAATCTTGGTGGGTGTCCACTATGGCAGATTATAGACTGAATTCACAAGACTAGACTAAAATTGTTTCAAGTAAGTAGTGGAAATGCCAACTATCAAGTGATGTCTAACGAACGTTTGGATGAATTGAAACCTCACTTATGAAAAGGATCCTAAATAAAGAAGAAAATAACCCTAAAAACTAATTTTTCATTAGTGTGCAAGTGTTTCCAATTTATTAATACGCAATGTAAACTCAGTACAATTTGATTGGGTCCACGTCGTGGTAATTTCGGTGAGAATGGGCCAGTCTAAGTCAATTGCACAGGAAGTGCACCCAATTAATCATTTTCTTATAGTCTTTACGACAGTTGAGTTATTGGTTGCCCACTAAAACTACCCTTAAAAAATAATATTAAAACTTAAGAGAAAGTAGAAAATTAACCCCATATTTTGTTGTCAAATCTATGTTAAATAAATTGAAACAACACGTTACAAAAATAATTTATTAAAATTTAAAGAAAATGTTGTAAAATGAGCCCCATTTTGCTGTAAGCACACTCTAACGCGTCTTTTTTTATTTTCAAATATGTTTTGCAACATTTCTTCCCCAATATTAGTACAACAATTTTCGATTTGTAATCCTTATTAATCTAAATTTTCGATCCTGTGTTTAAAAACGGTGTCTTTAATGTAACCAAAAATAGAAAAGTCAAGAGGAGTTAGATCTGGTGAACGAGCGGGCCAAGGAATGTTTGTTCTTCTGTTAATGATTCTGTCACCAAAATATTGTTGAAGATATTCAATTGATGTATGTAGATTGTGGGCTGTAGCACCGTCCTGTTGAAAATATCCTTGTCTTAATTCATCATCGTGTGACTGGTTAATAGACACATTCAAAATTTGTTCCCTATAAACTTGGGCAGTAACTGTTTGATGAAAAAAAAATTGGTCCAATTATTCGTCTCCGGGATATGGCTAACCATATCCCAATTTTGAGTGGATGCAAAGGTGTTTCTGGGATTTTCTTCGATTCCCTGTCTCACATTTTCAACAGTTTCTTGCGATACACCAGGTCTTCCTGAGGATGTTCCTTTTTGCACAGATCCAGTAGCAATAAAACGATTTACTACATTTGGAATGTGTTTTCGCAACATTTCTTCCTATACTGGAATTTCTGGAAATCTCACTTAAAAAAATTCATTCATGCAAGCCGGGATAGAGTAATTCCAGGATTCATTATCAAAAGTCGCATTGCGACAATAAGACATAACGATAAATCTATCTTGTTCGATGGTGTAGTTCATTATGGTATTCTGAAGATTGTTTGAAATTTAAAATTGTAATCATTAATCAATTAATTATTACCTCTTTCAACACTTAAATAAACTTTACGTGACAAACGTCTTCAAAAACAACAACCAACAACAAAGGAAACACGAAAATTATTCAAAAAACAAAGAAAACAGCTAACAAAATACACACAGCTAACCTGTGACATAACAACCAACAACACAACAAACAAAATTTTAAAACAGGCTAATTAGGTGAAGTTTTAATTTATGCAGACTGACCGTTGACATAAAACTTAAAAGTGACAGGCACAGACGACGAGACCGCTACACACCCACGAGGGATGTATTAGGTATAATCATCACAAATTTAACAAAAATTCCAGATGTAACGTGATGCCCAGGCATTTATAAACACCGTGTATAAAAATTGGTTACCAGGGCTGAGTCGGCCAGAAAGGAACAACAACAATTTCTTCAGCTTGATCATTTCGGACTTTCTCAAGCGCTTTTAAAATTATCGAAAATGGTGGAAAAGCATAAAAGAATAAGTTCTGCCAACCGAGAGTAAAAGCATCCACAGCTACACAACCTGGATCCTTCAACCAGGAACAATATTGACCATATTTAGAGTTTAGTCGCGACGCAAACAAGTCAGTGTCTGGTACGCCGAAAGTCTTGGACTGCTCTCTGAAGATATTTGTATTTGCAGATGCTCCACATATAATGAAACTCTTAAGGAACCATTTCTTGGACCAAGGTTTCCATGTAAACGGTCATTATTTAGAAAAGTCTTGTTTTGAAAAGTTGCTTACTGTGTCGAATTCAGAATTAACGTTGGCGCATAAAGTAACCCGTTACCATTTAGACCTCAAAGGCACTCAGCGTCAGAAGGTTCGTCCAGCCATTCAGTTATTTTCAGATTCAACTGCGAAGGCAATCAAGTACTGTGGTTCATTGGGAGAAATGCCAATCGGTTCATCCTGGAATGAGTTGTCTAATTTTGTCAAAGTGATAAATGATTGGTTAGATCTGTTCAACTCAAGAATGAAATTTGGAAAATGTTCTGGAAAAAATGCTTTCGGGTGATTTCTTAAAACAGAAGCAGTTACTACATGTCGTGTCTGATGTCATCGGTTCTATGGTTGTGGGAAAACATAAAGGATTAAGGCTGTCCGAGAGTGAACGGGCAAGTCGGTTTTCGGCACTTATTATTCTTTTTCAAAAGCAACCAGCAATACACCCTAGGCAGCGTCCAAACTCAGTCTTTACCTGCGTTCAGGGGTTGGGTTAATAAGGGTAATAAATTGTAATAAAAGTAAAAGATCAGTTCGCTAATGTTTTTATTCCTTGAATTTGTGAAAATTGCTCCAGAAATTTCTTAGAAAGCTGAATATTGTTTTACCTGATAGAACAACGATAAATTAAAAAACAAAAACGATCTCTTCAATGATTTTTTTTTATAAGTGCCCTGCTAAAAAACTATTTGTTTTAGACTTCTGGCGAGCATTTGTTTAAAAGTAATAATTTTCTTTGTATACTGCTGGACCCAATAAAATAGTATGAAAAATGGTTATATTAGGTACTCAATACCTAAAATACAGTTTTTCAGAACGGATAAGTCAATTTAGTTACTATGGTGGCGAAATTTTTTTAATTAATAATAGGTGTAAATTTGTTGTATAATAAATTATTTTGTCTGATTATTGTTGCTATTTATTAAAACTCTCATAGATAAGAAATAATCTTAGATCCCCACAAGGCACAGATTTTTTCGAAAAAAAATGGTCAGGTCTACTAAACAGGGAAGATTCCATAGAAGTACAATTCCAACAAAATTAGCTTGTTTTCTCATTTCACGTCAAATGTTTCTGCTTCTAGTTTTCTAATAATAATAAATTATTATGCTAATTACATCCTAAAGATGACCATAATCCGTCCTTTGCTTGGGTTGGTACAAGGGCAGGTAGAGACCCTCGATCCTCCAACGCCTCTAGTGGTAAAAGCAATGAACTAGGAGGCATTTTTGGGCAAAATATATTTATTAATAATTTAAAAACAACAGTGTTTTATTACATGGTGTTTGTTGAATTTGTGAAGAATTAATATTTTGTAATAAATACCAAAACCCTAAAACGAATCTTTAGGTCTACCGTTAAATATCGTGACTTACATCAATCACAATATCTCAAAAATTAAACACTTTTTTAAAAAAAGGCCAACGTATCGGCCTATAGAATATTCTTTTAAATTATCTTACAAAAACCAAAATTGATTACTTGAAAAATGACTGAGTAAAGTTGTTTTCAAGTTCAACATTTATGCATTTTTGTTCTTTTTTTAAAAGTATTGAATTAAAAAAAAAACGTATCGGCCTGTAGATTTAAAAAACCTTTATTTTGATGTATAATACATGAAATTCTGTTTCATATTAAGAGAGTAATCTTGTTTTCAATATATTAACGTCTGGAATCGTTGGTGGTGGACACTCTTAATACCGTTTCAGAAGGGAACTCTTTTAAATAATCGGTCGCTTGAAAACATGTTTATCTACTTAACCTCGAAATATGATGTAGAGTATTTATTAACTTTTCGACTCAATCAAGATGTTTTAGAAAACTTTTTTGCTTACATTAGAGGTATGGGAGGTGCAAATGATCATCCAAGTCCTCTTGAATTTCGCTTTCGCTTGCAGTGGTTCATTTTAGGAAAGAATTCGGCCTCCGTATTTACTCAAAATCAAAATGCAGATGTCAATACTGAAAGCTGCTTGATTGAATCTCTAAGTACTGACTTAAAACCTATTGTCTAACGTATTGTTTTACTTCAAACTTAATTAATATTAATAGTATTAATGATCTAGAATCAACTAACGAAGAAGAAAATGTAATTACATATTCATTTATTGAAAGAGATTATCCTGAAATTGATGCCAATATTGATGAAATCCCTCACGAATGTTCTCAGTTGGTACAATTAGATAGTCAAAATAGAACAAACGAAGAAGCTTTAAAATACATAGCAGGTTACGTTGCCTATAGATTTAGAGATAAATATAATTTGGGATCGTCTACAACTACATCTACTTCCACTTTGTGTCGTAATATTCCAAGTTGGCTCGACTTTGTTTTAAGAGGTGGATTACTACAACCCAATGAGGAACTTTTTAAATTGACAAAGGTGTTGGACACTGAATTTAATAATATGCACGGAACAAGTCTTTCTGATGAGCAGAATATTTTTAGAACAGTAGCCGATCGAATTATTGCTAAATTGCCAAGTTGTACCATAAAAGTCGTGTTATGCTTAAGTCGTACTTCAAACTTACATAAGGTTGTGCGATTTAAACAGGAAAATAAGTTTTCAAAATTGTAAAAGACAACTAATAAGCAAAATGAATAAATTTACCAAACTCTTTGTTTAGGTTGTGCCAAAGCCATCGCCACTTCTGTCATTTTTCACAATGTTTTTTCTGTATGAAAAAGTGGGGCTTGTTGCCTTAAAATTTGTCAGTAGAGTTCAGTTGTAACACAGATTCTTTTTTTATACAGAAATCAAATGTTTCTTGCCTATTTCACCTCAAAAAACGCAGTTGCGAAGTTGCCTGTGAGGCGATGACTTTGGCACGGGTATTATCTTATGTTTTATGTTTATTTGTATGTATTGTCACGCAGCAGTATTTTGCAATACAGTTGCTGGGATTGCAGGGTTACTGACTTTGCAGTTTCGGCAATTGTGTTCAAAATACGAACAAACTGGAACACACACAGAGGGGGCGAGTTAATTAATAGACCCCCAAGTGAGGGCAAGAGTAGTGGCGTCGGGGTAGCGTCCGAGTAGCGTCGTGATAGCGTCTTTGCGGATCGTTCCTCTCTGTGTGCGGTTCAGTACCTCTGGTGATGTGTACGTGTGGTCGTGCCCGCTTTTGGTGAATTATTGAAGATGTGCATGGCACTACAACTCATGTTGTAAGTACCCAATTTCATTATTTATTATTTGTAAATATACATTTGTTATAAACCACCGACTTTTATTGCCTCACCCTCCGAGCAACCCCTCAATCACGCAAGACGTGACAGTATTAAATGCTTTTATATTGTGTTTGTTATAATAAAAGAATTTTTACTGGTAGTCATTGTGATTTTACTCACTTTATCCACAAAAAAACTATTTTCAACGAAAATTGAGTTAAGATTAAGATAAATTCATGTGTATTATAATAGCGTGGCACAGAGTCTTCGCAAGTGACGTCACTGGGTGCCGTATGCTGCGCGCTGGCATACCGTTGTAAGTATATCGTGTAACTACGCCACATATACGTACAGTCGAACAAAATGAAAATGACGCCTCAATAAACCAGCCCCTGCTGGATGCCGACTCTTCTAACCGCAAGCAGACAGGGTCGTAAATTATCGGATTGCAGTTTCAACATAAATTCCTCTTGGAGCCGGTTTACAGAAAACCAAATTAAAATTTAATTCAGAATTAAACTAATTCGAATTAATTTGCCATTTACTTTGCATTGACAAACGTCAAATTAATTAAATGAAAATATTGAATATTTTTAATGAAAAATTTAACAAACCATTTCTTAAGGAAAATTATGCATTAATAATGACATTGACGAAAAAACAAATCATTATTAACTTAATATTTTTTTAACTGTTTTTTATAAATAAAAAAAAATAAAATTAATTAACATAATTTTTGAACGAAATAGGTTTTCTTTATTTTAAACTAGATTTTATGTGAAACAACAAATGAATTAAACTATTGTTTATTTGCGAGAAGAAAAATTAATTCCACGTGTGCCTTTATCACGAGTGGTGTCATTCTGTGAGTAGAAACGAAATTAAAATTTAATTCAGAATTAGGTAAACTAATTCGAATTAAGTTGCCATTTATTTTGCATTGACAATCGTCAAGTTTAAAATTTAATTGCGATTAACACGTTCTGTAAACCGGCCCTAAGTTTTCTATTAGTTTTGCAATTGTCATTGAAAACGAATCAAAATTATTTATTTAATTAAACCAGGAAAAAACGGCAAAATTATTTCAAATATTTTACTTCTGCTTTTATTTATTGATAATTGTAATACTTTTAAATTAAATAAAAACGTTTAGTTTTATAAAAACACAATTTAACAAAAACCAGTTCTTAAAGAAAATTATGCATTAATAATAAAATTAAATTAAGTAACATAATTTTTTGTAGGAAATAGGCTTTCTCTATTTTAAACTTGATTTTATGAAAAATAAATAATTTATAAAATAATTTTATTTTGAAACAATTAAAAAAATATTTAATAAATAATGATTTGTTTTTTCATCAATGTCATCATTAATACATAATTTTCTTCAAGAAATGGTTTGTTAAATTTTTCATTAAAAAATTACATTTTCATTTAACTTGACTTTTGTCAATGCAAAATAAATGGCGACTTAATCCGAATTAGTTTAATAATTGTGAACTAAATTTTCATTTCGCTTTCTGTAAACCGGCTCCTAAAGGAATTTATCTTGAAACTACGACAAGTTTGCAATCCGATAATTTACGATCCTGTTTGCTTACGTTTAGAAGGGTCGGCATCCACAGCAGGGGCTGGTTTATTGAAGCGTCATTTTCACTTTGATCGACTGTACCTTAACCAGTACTCTTTGAAAAATCACTAACTTGTAAGATATTGGGCGATGAGTAACGATTAATTTTTATAACAACAGCACACGAACACACAGTAATTAAATGGTTGCAAATTTGACTCAAGGACTGATCCGAAATGATCTGCGAATGTTGGAATCTTCTCTTTATGTTTGACCCAAACATAATAGATGTCGCTGCAATACAGTTAACTGTAATTATGTTATATGCCAATGGCGGGCTGTATTTCCTGGCGGGGCTTATTATCCACAGTTACCTTAGTCGAAATATGAAAGTAGTTGCCTGATAAACCGGGGAAACGAAATTCTAATCGCACTAAAAGTTTTTTTGCTTTGTTTTTTTTTCCTCTTTTTATTTATAATAATCATTATCAATTATGTGTATGTTCTCAAAAAACAATTCTTTTTTTTAAGTTGAAATAACTATCATAAAAATGTAGGTATTTCAAACGAATTAATAAATAAATTGTATAGTTTCCATAATAATATTAAGTTCATTGATTGTAAACAAATGTGGTAAACTGTAGGAGAATAATGTCTGTATTATTAGAAATATTAGCATTAATGAGCAAAACTGCTCAAAAATATAAATTAAGGTGAGTTAAAAAGGTGAGTTAAATTTTAACCCACCATACCGATTAGGCCAAAAATGTGGTGGGTTAAATTTTAACCCATCGTCCCTGAAAGAGTTTTAACATAGGCTTTTATTTTTTAGCACGTTTTTTTTTTTATTAAATTAAGAGTAGCTAGCACTGAGAGTATGAAATACAGGGTGCGCCAGAACTCGCGCCCCAGAGAAAAATTTCAAATGCCGGGGGCAATAGATCGCCAAAAAGTGCAGCCGAAGAAGTAATTTTTGCTTGCATAAGAAAGTTATTAGACTCTTAAATCCACTAATCTCAGAAGGGCACCTCAGGGTGTAATTAAAAAATTATATCCGTTGCTAGGTTACGAAAGTAATACCAATTTGCCCAGAATTTAAAAAAATAGCTGGTCTACTGTAATTTTGCGTTTGACATTTATTAATTTGTGGGTGACATTACCTGCTAGTTTCCAGTATTTTTCTCACTGAAGAGGTTGTACACGAGTATAATGAGACAGAATCGTTAATTATTATCAACAATTATCAAAAATTATTTTGAAACATTCTGGAAATTCCTGATGAACCGACTTCTTCACAGGTATTGTTCCTTCTCAACTTTTTCTTCGATTTGATACAGATTAACAAACCGATAAATGAATTTTAGAGCTTGAAAACTAGTGCGTTATCTTTATGAAACAAAGAAGCAAGTGAGAGTGAGACCAGAAAAACATGAAGTAGTAGGCAAGTTTCTTTATCTACTTTAATGCAAAATTTACAGAAAGATGTACTTTTTATAAGAAATTGTGTTTAAATAAAACAGGTCACTAATTTTAATATTAAAATTGTAGTTTTACTTTCGTATTTAGGCATTTTTGTCCAGGAGAGAAATTCTAACCTCAAAATTTATTGTTGGTTTCTTCCACTCACATGAGCTTACTATAACCCCTTGGCTGCTTTTTCATTAAAAAATCCAGAAGAATGTTGCGGTGTTTGTGTTTAGTACGAAAAATGAGCATTTGCTGCTGGAAAGTAAAATCCAAATGTTTTAATTCCGAGGGCATTTCAGCAACGCTTTTCGGTGAATTTTGGTGAATACTCGTGTACAGGGTGCTGCATTTTGGATGTCCGAATAGGGAATCTCCGAAACTAAGAGGTTTAGCCAAAAACGAGTAATACATTCTGGGACCCATTTTTTGAAAAAATAATATTGGTTAAAACCGCATCCCGCTATCGTCTTTTGTTTTCGACTTATAGAACAAAATTGACATTTTAGCGAAATCTAAAAAAATTCATATCTTCGCTATTATAGAAGACACAGATTTGAAATAAAGACATTTTACAGACACTTTTTTACGTAGAATTTAATAAATGTAGTTAACCATTTTTTTCAGTTGTTTGTTTAGCCGTAATAAAATAAACTTATATTTTTTTAAATGGGAATCGATGGCTATGTCATTTTTAAAAAGCTTGTTTTTTTCTTATCTAAAAAAAATATATGTATTTGTAACAAATTATTATAATACATTTTTAGCAAGAAATTATCTTTGATTTTTGTTCGCAGTTGGCCATGAAAAAATGTTACATCTTCAACTAAAAGGATTTAAACTATATTATATTTAATCAGTGTCACTAATGAAAGAGTTTTCTAAGTACTAAGTACTTATAATGGTAATGAAAAAAATGCAAAATGAATTGTAACTTATTGGCGACTAATAACATTTCTTTGTTTTTAAACAAGCTAACATTACCATTGCAACATCTAGTGATACATAGAGTGTTGTAAAAAAAGCCGCTTTAATTCTTCAATAAAATATATTTTATATGACACAAAAATGACGATATGGCTATTCAAATACCCAAATTCCGTCTATGTGGAACGTTATTCTACTTCTATTAGATCATAAAGAAATGTTTTTTCTAATTGTGTTGACTGTTGACACATTTATTTTTCCTATTTTTGGATTTTTTAAAAATATGTAATAATTTATTCTGAGGCGCTCGCATATTTGTTCAATGCTTCTACTGTATCGTATTTTTATTTTTTTTATAATTGTATCTATTTTTTCATCTATTTTACAGTTCACGGCTAAACTAATAACTGAAAAAAATTGTTAACTACATTATTAAATTCCTCGAAATAAAGTGCCCTGTATAATGTCTTTATTTCAAATCCGTATCTTCTATAATAACGAAGATATGAATTTTTTTAGATTTCGCCAAAATGTCAACTTTTGTCTGTAAGTCGAAAACAAAAGACGATAGCGGGATGCGGTTTTAACCAATATTATTTTCTCAAAAAATGAGCCCCAGAATGTATTACTCGTTTTTGGCTAAACCTCTTAGTTTCGGAGATTCCCTATTCGGACATCCAAAATGCAGCAGCACCCTATACAACCTCTTATGCGAGAAAAATACTGCAAACTAGCAGGTAATGTCACCCACAATTTAATAAATGTCAAATTAAAAATTCCAGTAGACCAATTATTTTTTAAAATTCTGGGCAAATTGGTATTATTTTTGTAACCTAGCAACGGATATAATTTTTCAATCACACCTTGAGGTGCCCTTCTGGGATTGGTGGATTTAAGAGTCTAATAACTCTTTTATGCAAGCAAAAATTACTTCTTCGGCTGCACTTTTTGGCGACCTATTGCCGCCGGCATTTGAAATTTTTTTCTGGGGCGCAAGTTCTGGCGCACCCTGTATAAAATGTGATTTCTATTAGTTTTGAACTTTTTCCTTGCGATTCTAATCGCAAATTAAGTTAGGATTTAAACTTAAAGAAGAAATAAGCGAATCGGTAGAATTTATTTTCTTACAATGGTTAGATGAGGATTTTTTTCTTTTTCACAGTAATGTGCTATTATAGCTATTAATATAACGAGAATAATTAAGCGATTTATAATAATCGAGGACGATGCTAGGTGACGAGGATAGGCGAGTCACCTGCGCAGCGTCCTAGATGGTTTTAAATCGCTAATATTCGAGTTATATTTTAAGCTTTATCGTATCATCTATTTACTTTGTTTTTTTTAGATTTGCAAATTCGATGTCAAAAACTGAAAGATCGATGGAATGTTTACTATGATACTTTTATACTAAAACAGTGGTAGACTTGCATGCAACATTTTCTGCTTAAGGTAAAAGAAAGTAATTTGTTTTATTTTTATGTCGCTACATGTGAAACTTTTCGAATAACTCACTTTGTACCGAAAATGGACAAGATCGTGTCGACTCTGGGAAGTTCTGTATATCTGTACATCACGCTGGCACATTTCCAGCTTCATCGGTAGAAAATGTTTCTGGTTAATACTGGATGAGTATTACAAATTCATAGCGTGTTCGACGGTGAAGAGAATGTGACCTATGTTACGAGAAAACCGCTATCGGTCATTGCATTTAGCTGGACTCCGACTAAGTTGCTCAAATTTAACCCTTTGTGGTTTCTAGAGTTTTTTTTAGAAGGTTTTTGTGATAAATAATCATCTTACTGAAATAAATGTAGGGATGAGCTAAGCTGAAGTTTTGCAAGTGATCTTATATTTTACAAAGGCAACCTGCATTTAAGAAAATACATATATCGAAGAAGTCACAAGATTTATTTGATTTTTAATGCGGATTTGAAATACTACTTATGATGTTTAATGTAAAACATTTAATAATTCTGTGATATAAAAAATACCCCACTTTATATCTCGAAAAGAAAATATTCTAAATATTGGAAATGTTTGAGGGAAGCAATTATTTCATTAATATGTATTAATTAAAAGTAATATGTAGCTTTATTAAACTACTATTTTTTTTAAATTATGTAACATCTCATTCAATATTTTTTTAATCAATGCACCAGAAGTGAATAGTGAATCGTATAACTCGATAGAGTCAATAAGTTGTTTAGTAGTAGTACCTTCTGTGTCATCCTTAACTGGTAACAAGTTTGCTGCTGTTTTTAAATCATTGTTGAATTAGTACTTCGACCAACTATTTCTGAATTTTGAGCATTTGTACCACTTTGTACCACTGTAATATTCTTTAGGAAATTTCGAAGATATTCGTACTCGTACAAGATAATATAACTTTTTGCGCGATTGAGCCCTATTTGATTGTTTACCACGTCTGATTCCAAGACAGAAAGTTGTATTTACTTATTTGTTTATTGTTTCTAAGTCGGTTAGCATTCAAAAATGTTCTAGAACGCCAAAATATTTTGGCGTTCTAGAACATTTTTTGTGTATTTTATCAAAAAAACTAACAAAAATCAATGGCGCAAAAAATGTCATAGTCATCACGAACGTTAAAAGGACTTATCGATCTCAGACTTCGCTCCTCCTTCTCCTCCTCCTCCAAACAATTGTCTTCGATTGGTCCATGTCCATACCGTTTTTGATACTATTGTTTTAACGAGTCAGTTCATAACATTTAGCAATAACGAGAAAATTAATTGTTTTTATAGCGGTATGCTTCTAACGATAACTTATTGATTAACACGTAAATATTGCAGAAAGTTGATGATACTTAAATTATTTTGGAAATGTTTGTATCTTTTATTTGTGTCTTTTTAGTTGGTAGTCAAATGAATTCTCCCAGTGCATCCACCATTTTGCGTCTCGATTATTACGAAAATTATTGTTCCAGCTAAGAATGACAATTTATTGTTTCGTTTATGTGGGCATTATAATTAATTGGTGTCCCATTATTTTCCCAGCACAGCTTTTATTGCGACTTTAATGACGCTGTTCAACTTCTTTTAATATGAGCTAATTGGAGTGGATCTTCCACTAGTGTCGGATAATGGCCTAAACAAGATCACAGTAATAGAAGATGTAAATTGCTAGTAATTGCTGATTGCGCTAGTTGGCTTTTAAGGATAAAAAAATGGTGACATTTTAGAGTGCTTCGATTTTTAGTTACCTAAATACGCCGAAATAAAATACTAAGATAAACCGTCACATACGTAATTTCTTTTGGATAATTTACATTAGATATTTTTGTGTAGAAGTAATTAATCTTGTGGTTAATGTTCTACATAAATTTATTGTAATCACAATCTCTGTTTTTATATATACATTTTATTTTAAAATAAAACGTTGCTAATTCCATTGCATTATATTTAAGTAGTAACTATTATTTCTATTTTTTATTGGATTACAAGACATTTTAAAAGTACGCTTTATGTCAGGTGAATTTAAAACCAGCAAGTTCAATTTAAATACACATTTGCGTTTTTCTATTTAATAAAGACTATGAAAAATACTATGTTCTTTGAGTAATAAATAATAAAACCGTCCACGCATGGAAGAACTTGGGTAAATAAAATACCCGAAGCTGGTGCATTCGTTGTTGAGGCTTGTGAGGAGCACGAGTGATCTCCTCAAGGCTATGCGCCAAAGTGTTTAGAGTGCATCCGCACATCCAACTACTCCTAAACTTGACTTCTACACCATGGTCGCATCCACCTGGTTAAACGTGTTTCGGCCGACAGTGAAGTGCGTTGTCGTCACGAGCTTAACCTTGTGGTCCCCACCGGAAGCTACAACGGATACAGCCTGACACTCGCTCGGGTTTAGCCAGAGACCGGCTAAACAAAGCCCTTGCTCGAGGACCGACAGATTACTCTGAAGGTCCGCGACGCGACGGTGGTAGCGCAGAGAACGACATCATCGGCAAACGCCAGAGTTGTAACTTTGGAATCGACAAAGAAACGAAACCCCTCATCGACGGACAGCCCTTTCAGAGCTTGGTCAAGGACCAGGTTGTAAAGGAGTGGCGAGAGCGGATCTTCCTGCTTTACTCCCCGACGGACATGAACAGCTATTTTGTTCGAACCCACCTTCAACACGGTGGAGGCCTCCCCATGTAATGACCGGACATACTCCACGAAGGATCGTGGAAATTCGGCCTGCTCGCAGGCCCCCACAATAGCTTCGTAGGACACCGTATCGAATGCCTTCGATACGTCCACCGTCGCCATATGCAAGGACCTGCACCACTTTCGAAAGCGTCGAAGACGGTGTTCAGGACGGACAGATTGTCTGCCATTCCGTCCACGCCACTCAAGAACCCCCTCTGGTATGGTGTGAACAAGTCGGAGAGCCTTTGCAACCGGAGGGAGAGGATTCTGTGAAAGTGTCTTGTTACAACCGACGCGATGGAAATTGGTCGGTAGTCCGCAGGTGCACGCGGATCCACGATCTTCGGTATGAAAACCATACGCGTCTTGGAGAGTTCGGCCGGAAGGTGTTCCACTAACAACAGCACGTTGAAGACAAGGGCAGCGGCTTCCGATGGAACACACTTCCAATCAGCGACTGCTATGCCCTCAGGTCCAGGTGCTGCACCTTTCCGGACCAGAGACCGCACCACCTCAACGGAGATAGGGTCCCATAATTGGGCTGCCCGCTCTTCTCGATAGGCAACCTTTGTCTCTGGCTCATCAACTACGTCGGACGGCTCCGAAAAGACGCCCCGACAGTAATCTACAATTGATTGTTCGCAGGGGAAGCTTAAAAGCTTTCTTACTATTGTGGTTCTTTTTTGCCACCAGTACACTATGTACTAGTGGGGAGTCTTCTAAGTTTCTTCTTAGTGAGCATTTCTGACAGGATTGCGTAGAGTGGAGGTTGTGCTGTCAGAACACCTGCTGCATCCGTGGAAACAGTAGAATAGCACCCAGCAATTGCACGTGAACAGATGGAGACGCAGCCAGTCGACCTCTCCGACATTATCAGTAAGGGGCGGTTGAGGGGTGTCCTCAGCGTCGCCGCGCTGAGGAGGCGCATTGCTATCACGCGACAAAGGGACCGCGTTCAAATCGCCCTGTCGCACGTACTCCTGGATCGGTGCTTTGTAAGCAGGACAACGCCTCTTACCTTTCATCGCATCCAGTGTCCGACCTGGCATCAGCGGAACCAAATACTGGTTCACGAGCCTTACGTCCTTCTGTCGGATGGCACCAGCCTCAAGCGGGATCGTCATGGCTGTACTCCGGTACCATGAACGCGCTCGATACGAATGGCCGCGTTGGTCTCGTCGGGATGACTCTGCAAGTAAAATAGGCATCGTGATGGATGAGGACGCAAACCCCTTCCATCGCCCAAGCCAGGTCCGTTGGCCGGAATTGGTCCCAACTTGACTTCGCACTCCCCCAACCGGCTCGCACGCGGCGCAGGTTAGCGAGGATCTGTCAGTCCGAATCGTTTTACCCGCGGGCACCACGAGGAGGTGGACCTGCACCACGAGGAGGTGGACCTTAGGCACGTCTATGACCCCTCCAGCCGAAACATCGTCTGGCTCTCAGAGTCATAGTTACTCCCGCCGTAGGGAATTTTTCTTGACCTACGCTGTACCGACTTCAGGAGTAAAATGTCTCGCTGAAGAACTGATGTTTGTCACTATATTTTTCAAACGCTCTGTATGTATGTCTTTGATGGCTACTAACCAACAATAAAAGGTTTGTGCACTTATAACTTTATAAAAGATAATCCTGATTATGATATGATTTATACGTACTTGCCTTATATTCCGCTATGTAATCCGAGAGGTGAAATCGGGCTATATTAATAGTACATTACAAACGAGGTGGTAAACATGGCATTATTCTGAGTGCCCATATACAGGGACATTTTTTTATTAGTATACATAGCCCTATGAATACTTTAAAAAAAACCAAGTCAATTTCATAGGGTAGGCGACCAACATTTCAAGCTTTTAGAGGGTACTAGATATTAAAATATTCAAAACTAAAATTTTGTGTCAAGTTTGTCAAGTGTCAGTATTGAAACTTAAAGCGTAGCTTTAAAAAGTTAATACCATTTATGATACCCATCTACACCGAAGTGAATCGGGAGATATAGTCCCATTGCATAGCCCCCACGATCGCCAGACTTGGCACCTAACGATTTTTTTCTTTAGGGGTATTTAAAAATAAATATTTATACTAATGTTCTAATGCAAAATTTAGAAGAGCTGAAAGAACGTATTCGTACAGAATGTAATAATATAGATCCTGAATTTATCAGGAATGCAGTGGCGGGGTTTCCAAAATCGCTTGGGTTATTATTTGGAACTGCAAGGAAAGCATTTTAAACACTTGCTCTAATTATTAAATATTTTTTATGTTTTGATGGGTTCTATTTTTTTAAATTAATACTTGATTACATTTACTTTGTTGTTTTTACAAGTTTGTCTTTTATTTATCGATATTAAATCTTTTGCAATATTGTTTTTTTAAAAGTATACATAGGGCTATGTATACTAATAAAAAAATGCCCCTGTATATGATCAAGAGGCGCCAGCCTCGAGATCGGATAAAGCACAAGGGGTAATGCCAATACCACCGAGGTTTGTTTGTTGTTTGTATTTTATTCACAATCACATCATTTTTAGTCAAAAATTTGAATAATACAGATTTGTCAACCAGAAATTACCACCTAGGATTTAAATTTTTAGGAAAATTACGTTTTTCATGTTGTTTGTAACTAGAATTTTCAGAAGTAATGTTGAATGCCTAGTGTTGGTTACCCCTTGTTGACGGTTGACGTTTTCTAAGCTGTTATTTATACAAGCTGACAGGTGACTTAACCTAAATTTTTGACACTAGTTACGATAATATTATTATCTTTTGTTTGTCACTACAAACCAACCTAACCAAATTTATGGCAACCTATTCATGCATATCCCTAAATCCTAGGGAATAATTTCTTGTTGATACGATAATAGTTATTCATTATATAAGGGTCTTACAATGTATTTTATCCACGCAAAGGTTTAAACGCGAAAACGAAGTTTCAGCGTTTAATTAATTTGTGTGAAATCAGCCACAGGTTCATGACGTAGAGGAAATTTCACATAAAATTTTCGTGAAAAAGAGTTTTGATAACGCACGTAATTTACCACCGATGACTTGGTTAGTAAATGATTTTATAAAGAAGAGAATTAGTGAACACAAGGGTTTTACTTGCAAACTCACCCTTTGATAGTAACAACCCTTTCAGAAGTCCTAGAAATTATCGTTTTAAGAAGAATTAATTCCGTTCTCAGAAAGTAAAAAATTTCTTATTTTTTATTGAATWAAACTGACTAATCAAAGTTTCTTGCAAAGTCACCCTTAAACYTAGTCACAACCCCGGTCTTAGAAATTATTTATTTTTGAAGAATTCCGATCTGAGAAAGCAAAATGCTTTATACGAAAAAATTTCTTATTTTTT
>NW_025401068.1:872930-878988 GCF_015345945.1 Tribolium madens | reverse complement strand
TATTGAATAAAACTGACTAATCAAAGTTTCTTGCAAAGTCACCCTTAAACCTAGTCACAACCCCGATCGAAGAAATTATTTATTTTTGAAGAATTTCTTTAACACAGCCTTTCTTAAACATTGAGTAAATCTGTTTTGTGGGATTTGCCTGCAAAGTCAACGTAACCACAAATGCACAATCCTTGGTTTAAATTTTAAATTAAACAAGATGGATTGGTGAAAAGATTAGAGATGATGTAAAAAAATAAATGTATAAATACGGATTAGTGTGATTTATTTTCATAAATTTTACAAACCAGTATGGTTTTATTAATATTGACACAATTGGATACAATCGAGAAAGAACAAACACTTAATACAACATAACAATTAAAAATATTATTAAACTAAATTACTAAATTTTGTTTGTCAAAAAGTTCCTATATCTTCCTAACAAACAAAAAACAAACAGCCACGGTAAGAAAAATTTTCATTCAAAACTAAAAACTATTTGAGTAGGTATTTTCATCAAATTGATCTTATGACTGGTGAATTAGTTTGGTTAAAATATGTTGTTTGTTGAATTAGGTAATTAGTATTAATTAAAAACTATTTTTTAATACCAACTTGATACATTATTTTTTAATAATTTTCAACATATTCCTTAAGCCCTCTCGCCACGACAAGGCACTAATTCTTGAGAGGGTCATGCACATGCAAACATGCAACAAACAAATACATATCCACTCTAAGAATGAAACAAAACAAAATATAATGTCAAAAACTTAAAAAATACTTCCAATTCTCATTACCAAAAATAAAACAATACAAAAGTAAAATAGCATTTAATGCATTCAGTAAAATAGCAAACAACTAATTACTAACAAGAAATAAAATGTAAAAAACTTAAAAATATATTCTACAATAATCCTAATAAAGGCAATACAAAAAAAATAAAAAGATATCAAGCAGCAAAGTTAATGCAAAGCTCGCAAACATAAAAATTTGTTTCATGATTAAAATTTGGATGGATGCAATGTTTGTGAATGTACCTTCGACAATTTATACAGGTTACATAAGTATCGTTGTTCGGTTTATTTATCTCATCCATGTCACCACACAATAGACAAATATTCGACATATTGTTAGAATTTTTAAGCAATAAATATTGCAATTGGTGTCTGTATTTTGTCCAATCAGGTTTTTGAAAGTCATTTCTATTGTTACAAAGCTGTTCAAAATAATATATTATAATGGGGCCACAATTCCAACTATCTGTTTGTTTGACTCTTTGTGTAAAAAATGTTTGATTGATAGTCCAGTTTGTATCATCAATTAAATCATTTAATTCTTTGTAAGATTTTAGAAAAAATAAAAATTTTTCAAATACAAAACTGATTTCACTAAAGTTGTCTCCAAATGGATTCAAAAATGTAAATTCTTTTTTTTGTACATTTGCAATTCCAAGACACCAGTGGTTATTATTTAATAAAATTGGAAAAATAATAGTTCTCAAATCCAAACTTACTTTTTGATCTTTTAATTTGAATTTATTAGAATTATTCAAATTTATTAAATTTATCAAAGTTACTGGTATTATATATATTAAACTGACTGGATGGATTTGTACGTTTATTTAAAATATTGAGCAAAATATCAATAAGGAAATTGGAATACCATGCTACAGGACTTCCTGCTATTAAAAATTCTTCAATTATAACTTCATTGACAATAACTGGTAAATCATGATGTAATGTGACAACGTAATTTCTGTTATTGTTTAGTTTATTGTAATATTTGGTATTATCAACTAGACCATTGTTAAGAAAATGTAAATCTAAAATTGTTTTCGATTTTTTTGAACTCCAGTAACGTTTTCGTAAATTTTTGCTATCTACTGGATCTACTGATTCAGACAGTAAATAATAAAAATAGAAATGTTTTAATTTTGGAAACATGTTTTGCCAAAAAACTTTGTCTCTCGTAATTCTATTACAAAATATTCCTTTATAGGTGTATATTACAAAATCACACCAATTCCTGTTTGTTATTTCTAATTGACCTTGAATTTGAAAATAATACTGATGATTATTTTTTAATGTGCCGTCTTTGTTCAAATATGGTAATTTATTTGATCTCTCATTAGATGCAATTACTTCTTCAATTTTCCTATTTCTGATTGAGTACGGACACTTAATTTCTATTATTCCATCATTTTCTATTAAACCGTCAGGTGAGGCTCCCAAATAAGAAAATGTTTCATGTATGTGAAGCCCAGAAGCTAACACTACACAATTGTTTTTTTTTTTCATATAAGACAATTGCATTTTTTTCATTAGCTATTCCATGTAATAAGGGCTTCCGTTTTTTCCAATTATCAATAGGATACAAAAGTGACTTAGAAATACTTACTAAAGTATCATTACTTTTTGCGGAACAAACACGTCCAAAATTAGAAGCAGTTAAACGTTTACCTCTCTCTATAATCCAAGTCGAACTATTACGTTGGCTTTTAGAATTTTGTTCAACCAATTTTCTGTCAATTACGGATAATGATTTTAAATTTTTTATACATTTTGTTGCCAAATCAACGTCAATTGAAGGTGAAAATGGGACAAAATTATAATTTTTGTCCATAGAATTACAAAATTTACAAACAAAACTTCCGCTGTAAGTTTTCTCAGGATTATTTGAATCACATTGTTGGTGAGTCCAACCGTCACAAATATCGCATTGCACCCAATCTGTTGTCACATTTAAAGGCCCTTCATTGCAATATAAACATTTTAAACAGTCAAATTGTTTATTTAAGTTGCTTGTAAAATTACTTTTTTCAAGAGTCACTTCTAAATTATCTTTGGTTGTTGTTTAGTATTGTCTAAAATTTTTTTTAAACATAACTTTTTAAAACGATTTGTTTTATGAGGCTCGCTCTTTTTTTTCCACATTTCTTTCTCTAACAGTAAGCCTGATGATCGATCACGGGCACAACCAGTACTTTTAATATTTAATTTAAATTCTTTATGTGACGAGACAGTATATTGCCGAATTTTTCTTACAACGTGACTACATTTTTGTTGTTTAACATTAGATAAAACAATCTCTTTTAATATTCCAAAAAATCTTTCTACTGGAGCATTACTTATTCGTTGATTACCTACAAGACTTGTCCATAAAGGTAAATATGGTATGTACTTACTTAGAATAATTTCAAAAAAAAACTACATTATAAAAAAGATTTGTGTCTTGATTTGTCGTGCCACAATCGATCTTAGATTCTACGGATTTCCATAATGAATAAAAATATTTGTAGTATTCACTTTTTTTGTATTGCGGATCACATTGATCATTATGATTAATTCCATTAGAGTTATTTATGTTTAAAATATCTGCTTCAGTTTCATGGGAATTTTGAAAAAAAGTTTTTGAACAACAAATATTAATTAAATTTTGAAAGCAAAGTTTTGTCATATTGTCATTATTGGGAGAATTTAGTACGAAAGCTAAATTTAAAAACCAATTTTCAATTGTTGCAATGTCTGTAAAATCAAAAACAGATGCCATAATTTCTTTTAACTGAACAGAAATATTCTCTTTAGCATATTTATCAATGTCTACACATATCATTTTAAAAAAGTGTACACAACATATTTGAATTACAATAATGTTTGCTAGAATTGGTTTCTCATTTTTTATAAAATCGTAAGTAATATTGATGTATTCTAAAAGGGTGATATTATTCCAGAAGTTGCTCACTGCATTTAACAAAGCAAAACTGAAATCGGTAACTACTTTTGAAAATAGTGGCCATTTTTTTCCTTTTTGGACGCAAAATATTTTAAATTTTGTTAACCAAATCCCTATAGAACCACTGTCATGTTGTGATGTGATAAACTCTGTGACTGGACATACGCGATCATTAAATTTTAATTGTATAACACCTGCGTAATAATAATAAACTCTTTTTAAATCATTCCTTGGTTTTCTAATAATAGATCCTGTTGCATCAATATGGACTACTGGTAAATGTGGTTGACTACATATTAAATCAAGTTGTTCATTACTGAATATGTATACACTAAAAGGTTCAGAAACAGAATGAATATAATGTGCGTTTTCTCTCTGCATTAACACCATGTCATAAACGTCATCTGCATCTCTGTTATTTTTCGAAAAATGCTCTGATCGAATTTTTCTGTAAACTGAATCAGATTTAACGTCACCTAAATTTCCACTTTTGACAATTACAGAAGGTAATGCTAAAATATCTTTTTTTCTTTTCAAAGACGGTTTCATTTGGGCACTATTATTTCTTGCTAAAGATCTTCCAATTCCAGAAACGTAACTGGTTAATTTACCAAAGTGATTATAATTAAACGATGAACTGAAGATAGAAACATTATGCTCTTCATTGTCAAGTTTAGAAAAATTTTCAATATATATAACAAATAATTTGCAATCTGCGAAGCCACAACGAGCGTAAATTTTCATTTTATCGTGAGTTTTTTGATAAAAGTAATGCTTAAAATTTAGAATGCAAGTGTTGTTTACATTTTTTGTCAATTGTTTTATCACGTACCTGTATGTAAAGTGATTAAAAGTGTTACCTGAATTGTAAATTACTTTAAAAAGCTCTCTATTTATTTGAAATTCCCCTTCTTTGATGTGACAATCGCTGTAAGAAGGTTTTTGGTTGCATTTTTGATTTATGTTACAAGAATCTTTTGGCAGAATTTCACAAAAATTGTTTTGGGCATTTAATACAATTTTTACTTCACGGGGAATGTCTTCAAATTCATCCGTCACATTATAAATAAAACTGGTTGAATTGTGTTGTCCATTTTCATCCGTTATATTGTGACCAAAATTATCTGAATTTTGTTGCAAGTTAATTATTTTAGGCATTTCAGAAACATTTTTTTTAGGCGTTGAAACTATTTCATTGTTTAAATTAATTTTATTTTGTAACGATTTTTCAAAATTTTGAAAAGATTCGTCGTCAAAAGTTATGTAATCACTTTCATTGGATGACAAAAATGTATTTTTGTTTTTATCCATCTTTGGCAAAATATCATGGGTCGGAGTCATGAATCCTAGTAAATCGACATTTTCCTTATTTTTAGTCATTTCCTTATTAAACATTTTTTCAAAAAAACATAAATTTCTTTGAACTAAACGAAATATTACACTTGGAAACTCATGACATTTCAGACAAATTTTTTGTAAAAAGGGACTTTCAGCTTTTAAACTCTTTAAAATATCAAATGTAAATTCGGGAGCCTCACTTTTAATGACATTATATATTTTTCGCAATCGGCTTGTTTTATTAAAATTGTTACCGTATTTTTTCTTTTTGTACATATTTATTATAAAATATTTTTACGCACTAAATATTTGTCGAGGTACTTACCAGCAAAATAAATTTTATTTTACAAATAAAAATAGCAAATAAATGCAAATTAAGCTATGAATTTTGCAACACAAAAAACAAGAAGCAGCTTGCCGATAAAGGAAGAAGCCATGCACATCAGAGTATCACCCACTTCACCATCCACTTTTATTAAACTTTGAAAAAGTACAAATTTTGCATGCAACTCTTGCTAGAACAAAGTCATCCAACTAATGAAACATCGAACACCTAACTGAAATAAAAAATTAAAAGCTAAGCTAAACACTCATTTGGCCGTTACTACAATTCTGATAACTACAAATATGTTCAGCGAATTCGCTTTGAAACCAAAATAAACAAATGCTTAGTTTCTTTTATTTATCTTCAAAGGTACAGCGTATAGAACGTGATTTCTTCTGTGAACCGCTATCAAAAAAATTATAAACGAAAAGAACAGCAACATTATTTTCGTAACGGTTTTTATAAAAAAAATATCACACATCAAGAGAATTTTACTCAAAATTTTCTTTCTTCCAGTTTTACATATTTTGCTTTATCAGATCGGAATTCTTTAAAAATAAATAATTTCTTCGATCGGGGTTGTGACTAGGTTTAAGGGTGACTTTGCAAGAAACTTTGATTAGTCAGTTTTATTCAATAAAAAATAAGAAATTTTTTCGTATAAAGCAT
>NW_025401068.1:869867-870250 GCF_015345945.1 Tribolium madens | reverse complement strand
AATTTTTTCGTATAAAGCATTTTGCTTTCTCAGATCGGAATTCTTCAAAAATAAATAATTTCTAAGACCGGGGTTGTGACTAGGTTTAAGGGTGCCTTTGCAAGAAACTTTGATTAGTCAGTTTAATTCAATAAAAAATAAGAAATTTTTTACTTTCTGAGATCGGAATTAATTCTTCTTAAAACGATAATTTCTAGGACTTCTGAAAGGGTTGTTGCTATCAAAGGGTGAGTTTGCAAGTAAAACCCTTGTGTTCACTAATTCTTTTCTTTATAAAATCATTTACTAACCAAGTCATCGGTGGTAAATTACGTGCGTTATCAAAACTCTTTTTCACGAAAATTTTATGTGAAATTTCCTCTACGTCATGAACCTGTGGCTGA
>NW_025401068.1:844982-868627 GCF_015345945.1 Tribolium madens | reverse complement strand
CTTTTTTAATTGTTTGACATTAGAGTGCATAGCCACCGTGATATTTAATGTCAAACGTATTTACTTGTATTAATTCTGAATTTTGTAGATTTTTGTTTAAACGTCGGCCAAAAAGCTTAATACAAATCTTGTGCGTTAACCATTTTACAGTGCTCAATTATTAAAGCACTCCGCTGCGCGTCGTGCTTCAAATTCATTTCGCACTGTAAAATGTAAGTTACCGCACACGAATGTAAATAACTATTTCCGCTCCCCATTATGTAAATACCTCATATATACTTAGCGCCATGACCAATATCATTGGTCTATTAGTTGCTCCTGACGACGGAATATAATAATAGTATATTAGATTACAAGGTATAGAAAATATTTTTTATAGCCGAACTGTTTATTTCCCGAGATGCGCAGCATCAAGGGAAATAATAAATGAGAGGCTATAAAAATCTTCTCTACCGTGTTTTATATAAAAAATATTCACTACTAGCATATTTATTACCCAGAAATACAACGGTGAAAATATAACCCTACTTAATGGACATGTTGCCTCAGACGTAATATGTTGTAATTATTATTATCGCCCGTGGTCCATAATGAAAATGATTATTGAGATGTGTTCTTTTATTAAGAACAAAAAATAAGAAATTTTATTAACAGCTTTTTAATGTGTCAACACCAATTTTGTTGTTCAGTGTTGTCATGATTGTTTAAATCGAATTAAAATGGGTTTCACTAACTTTTAATGACGTGTATGTTGTATGTAATTGGACTGTCAAAACGAGGCGAAAATTATTGATATCGGATGGTGGGAAAAATCAATTTTTATTTATTTTTTTCGTTACTGTCAAGTAAGTTGTCTTTGTGTTGAAATTTTTAAGCTATTTATAAATAATTTTGTTTGAATAAGTTTGTTGGTAATTTAATTCTAGTGTAGATGTGAGGATTTAGTATAAGCTTATTTTGAAGTTTGTTTTACAAATTCGAATAGAAAGTGAAGACGAAATACTCGTATCTACGGGGAATTGCTCAAACCAACTTGTACAGATTGAGGGGATTGATGGGTTCACCTCCTAGTATACAATTTGTGGCAACCCAGTTTATTCAAATGCAGACACATAAACACTGTTGTATTGAATTATACATTATTACCTCTTTATTCACCCTTTCACATATTTGCATAATTCTATATTTAGAGTCTGCAGTGACAACAGCTGAAATTATCACTTAAACGTACATTTGCATGGTTGGCATTGATGCATATAGATCTTTAATGTATTTATGAATTGGTGTGTAAATATGTGCTTTGCTGGTTGATGTACTTTTGACATCTATAGCAATATACAGGGTTATTCATAAATATGAAGCAATATTTGAACCTCAAGAATGACCTATAAAATGATGTTAATTTAAATAATAACTCGTGTCCTATCTCTACTGATAAGAATTTTACAGCCCTCGGAATGTGGGTATGGAAATTTGATTTTTTTGTAATAACTTTGGAACTATTTGACCAAATATTATAAAATTTGGAACATTTCCCTGTGACAACATACCCTTTAAACTGGTAATCACGAAAACCGGATACATCCACTCAATTTCCGGTTCCAGCAGTTGCAGGTCACATTTTCTGTGTTTTTCCATTTTTTTGCTCTCTTAACACCAATTTTTTATTGCCCAAATCGATAGAGTAATCAGTTTCGAATAAAAAACGCATAACCTTTAATACCCCTAAAATGGACCGTTTCAAAGATATTTTAATTTAAACTGAGGACTATACAACGCTGAAATCGAAAAATAGGGATTTTGAATAAATGGTATCCACGGCAACCAATGACCATGGTCACATAAATCCCTGCCAGGCATCTGTTAACTTTGACAATACATTTTTGTGAATTTTTTATGAATTAAATGCTACGAGATCCATTTGGATTTATTCTAAGTTATGTTTGGAATCTGAGGTAAACTCTTTTATTAAATATTTTCGATTAATTGTCTAATAATCTCCAATGTCAAAGTTGACAGATGCCTGACAGCGATTAGTGTGACCATGGTCATTGGTTGCCGTGGATACCATTTATTCAAAATCCCTATTTTTCGATTTCAGCGTTGTGCAGTCCTCAGTTTAAATTAAAATATCTTTGAAACGGTCCATTTTAGGGGTATTAAAGGTTATGCGTTTTTTAATCGAAATTGATTACTCTATCGATTTGGGCAATAAAAAATTGGTGTTAAGAGAGTAAAAAAATGGAAAAACACAGAAAATGTGACCTGCAACTGCTGGAACCAGAAATTGAGTGAATGTATCCGGTTTTCGTGATTACCAGTTTAAAGGGCATGTTGTCACAGGGAAATGTTCCAAATTTTATAATATTTGGTCAAATAGTTCCAAAGTTATTACAAAAAAATCAAATTTCCATACCCACATTCCGAGGGCTGTAAAATTCTTATCAGTAGAGATAGGACACGAGTTATTATTTAAATTAACATCATTTTATAGGTCATTTTTGAGGTTCAAATATTGCTTCATATTTATGAATAACCCTGTATGTTTGAAGAATGATACTGAAAACTTGTGCATTTTGAGATGTTTTTTTAAGAGGAATGATTTATCATCTGATTATATACTGAGTGACATTAGAAGTGGAACACCAAGAAATAATAATTATTATGGACTGATTTTTATACAGCATATTAGTCGTAACTGAACGTAAATTTGATTAAAATTTCAGCTTCTTACAACAACTATTTATTGATAAAGAATTAATAATGTGTTTGACCACCTCGGTTCTGAATACATTCATTTACCCGTCAGGGCATTGACAAAATTAAATGATCAATGTCCTCTTGGGGCAAGTGGTCCCAAGCAACTTGAATTTCATGTTACAGTTGAGCTGGGGTCTGTGGAGGGCGGTTTAAAACGGACAGTCTTCTCTCGATCATATCCCGAACATGTTCGATCGGGTTTAGATCGGGAGATCTTGTAGGCCACAGCTTCATCTAAGAACTGTATTGTTCCCCTGGCTATGTGTGGGCGAGCGTTATCCTGCTGAAATATCGGCTCCTGAAGACCATTTATGTAAGGCACCAGAAACGGTTCCAGAACCTCGTTTATGTATCGCACAGATGTCAAATTGCCACGAATAAACACTAATGGTGACCTGGTGCCATAACCAATAGCACCCCATATCATTACTCCAACAGTGGGGTGAATAGGCCTCTCAACAACAAATTCGATATTCGACCTTTCTCCACGACGTCTCCTTACTCTCCTGCGGCCATCATGCATCCCCAAACAGAACCGAGATTCATCACTGAAGACCTTGTTGTGCCATTCTTCTCGCCATTTTCGTCGTTCTCTGCACCACTCCAATCTTGCACGACGATGTCCAGCGGTCAAAGGAAGCACGAGACGAGGACGATAGGACAACAACCCAAAGGACCTGATACGGCGATATATGGTTCTCATGCTAACAGGCCTACCCTCTTCTGCAAACCACAGGTCTCCAATCTGCGGACTTGTGGAAAAATGGTCTCTGAGAACTAAGAGTCTTAACCTGCGATCCTGGCGGGCTGTAGTGCGTCTAGGCTGTCCAGTGGATCTTTGTCTGACCCCTCGTCTCTCTGCATCCCATATTTGACAAACTCGCACTACCGTGGCAGCACTGCGATCAACTCGAAGCGCAATTTCCCGGTATGATAAACCAGCTTCGCTTACTTGGTGGTATTGTCTAACTCTTCGTACTCTAGGCATTTCGTCTAAAGCTATGAGTGTCAAAAATTGTGACAGGAAATCAGATACCTTTATAACTAAACTGCAAATGAGTGTTTTAGGAAGAAGAAAAAAAAGAGTTAAAAACGGTGTGCATAGGAGAACCAAAGAGATAAGAAGCTGAAATTTTAATCAATTTTATCTTTAGTCAAGACTAACATGCTGTATAAAAATGAATGCAAAATAATTATTATTTGTTGGTGTTCCACTTCTAATGTCATTCAGTATACATTCTTAAGTCAGATAACGATGATATTAGTATAAAAGTCATAGTTCTTTTTATTAGGAAATCTAGTAAATCGGAATAGGATGTTCTACAGAAAGCCTAGCTAGAAATTATGTTAAGAAACTCAATAGTTTATGTTTTAAAACAATAAAATATAATATAGAAACAAATGAAAAATGTTCTGAAAGTAAGGAATTTTATTGTTGTAAATAAAAAAAGAAACTAAACGAAAAAGTTTTTTTTTTATTGAAGAATGTATATTTTTCATTTGTTTTTTAACTTTCGCAACCTGTAACTTTTAAACAATGGTTCAAGTAATTAAAGACAATTACAAATATACAGGGTGCGCCAGAACTCGCGTCCCAGAGAAAATTTTCAAGTAAGGTAAGATACCAGGAACATGAAAAAAATGTTTAAAAAATTCTAGCTGTCAAAAAATTTTTACATATTTTTTCGCATTTGACATTTTTTTATATCTATTTAATGATACTGATGATCTTGTATATGTTTTTTTACAATTATTTAGTAAAAGGACAAAAATTTTGCTAATAAAAGCCACAACTAACGTTGAACAGAATTATAATTTAGGATACAGCTTCCTTGTTTCCTCTTTTAATAGCCTATAGCAAAAAAACTTGGAAAACTATTTTTCCAACAGAAATAAATAGAGTCAAAGTGCAAATTTTAAACCCTCATAACTTCGAAATTTTTATAGATCAATTTTTTTTAACATTTTTTCCATGTTCCTGGTATCTTACTTTATATGGCATTTTTCTCTGGGGCGCGAGTTTTGGCGCACCCTGTATGTATTTGTATATATTTTTTAATTATCCAACTATAATATTAGTATACCGATTAATGAAAAAAAAAAATTAGAAGCGAACCCAGTTAGTCTTCTTGCTATTTTTTTCTCTAACTATTCCGTTACATGTTCACTGGAAACTTTTGTCTTAAAATTAAATATTCTGTACCAGTGTAAACGGAACATTCTGTATAACGGCTTGATGAAAACGTTCTCCTTGCAAATATGCTCCTATGTTGTATTTAAATTTTTTAAATGTGCATATAGCATATTTTTTAGGGACTTTCAGCAACTCGTGGCTTTATTCTTTAAGCATTTATATTTTCAACTAGTTCATGGTAAAATTTAACTTTAATTGTTCTCGGAAAAATAAAGACTACTTTCTTGAAACTACACCAAGATTTTTTTTTTGTTCATCAGTAAGTAATTTTGGATTTTCTTCATTGTTAATATTTTTAAATTGTGCATTCACAATTAACGGAGGTTCCAAAAACAAACTTTATGAAGGATGTGGATATTTTTCCATCATTTTGGTCCATAATAAATAAAATAATAAAATTATAAAATAATAAAAAAAACCGTAAAATATAAAACCTAGGCAGAAGCAAAAACATTTTTTATAGAGTTGTGTTATTTATTAAAATATGAAATATTTAATAACTTATGAAATAAGGAACACTCTTTGTTTAAAGTACAACTTATGAGCTTATGTTTCGAAGAAATGAAGCTTTACTTATTCTAACCAATTGGAACACTGCAGTGCGGAGAGATGTCGCTGTCTTTTGGTCACGAACATGGCCAACTTCATCTATCTTCCGCTGCGCTCCATACGGCCGTAACATACTGTCGATTTTATATGAATGCGTTGAATTCTACTAACCTCAAAAAATCGTCCGGTAACAAGCGTCATCTACTTGATAACTTAAAGACTATAGATATTTCAAATTTGACAATTTTTGTCAAATTTTCAATCATTCTTTTAAAAAGTTCAAAGATCGGCAAGAAATGTTTTGTTTGTAGAGAAAAAGATACTTTATTTGAAATACTTAGCGATATAGCAGCTCGTGCTGAATGGTTAAAGAATACTCCGGAACTTTGTGGTAATTCTATGAACAAAAATTAATAAAAACATTTACCTAAGTTCCTACTGCTTATTTGTAATAGACAGAATGCTCTCGAATATACATTCATATTCGAGTTTCTGTCTTATTATGATATAAACCTTCTCTATTATCGGACTTAGTTTTCCAAAAAATTTTTAGAATTAGAATGGAAATAGCTACTTGTTCCAGAGGATTGCCAGCACCAAAAAACTGTTACTTTACCTCAGCACGCATTTGGCCGACCAAATTTGTCGTTTCAGTCTTCGACAAACGTTTCAGTAACAAATTAATTTAAAAAGAAGGAATTTTGAATGAGGTGCAGGTAATTTCTAATTTAGAACTGTCAAAATATGAATTAAAAAGTTTTCAGTTAACCAAGTAGATGGCACTACTTACCGGACGATTTCGACGATATTTTTGAGGTTAAGAGAATTGACTTTTGGCTCGTTATGTTACGGCCGTATGGAGCGCAGCGGAAGACAGATGAAGTAGGCCATGGTCACGAAACACATAGAGTTTGAATAATGAAGGGAATGGTTTTTGTTCAGTAATATACGTTTCCATTAACTGTAGTTTTTATGACCAATTTATTTCTTAATTTGCATTTTGTTTCTGTAATAATAAATTGTCTGTAGTTTTCAAATTTTAATTATACATTTATCATATTTGTGGTGATGTTTATGGAGTTTAAATTTGCTTGCAGTTGAACTCGCACTGCGGTATCTTTTAGTGTTTATTGTAATTTTTCATATCGTAAAATTTAACAAATTTGTATTAGTGTAATTTTGTTTTACTCTGCAGGAACTAGCAGTTTATGAAAATTATAGATAGATGTATAAACTTTATGCTTATTGGGCTTATTAAACATTTTAAAAGAAAATGCCACTGAGAGAAAGAGATACAATTTTAGATCTTTGCTTTTTATCATTTACGTTTAGCGGTTGAAAATGGAAATATTATATTTTTGCTTATTGACATTCGTTGAGGTATTAACATCGATCTAGTAATTCAATGGATGGAGCAGCGTGCGTATGCGACCACCGCTGGAGGTGTTTCCAACATGAAGTCACGTGACGGGTGGCAAAAGCCTGCACATATTCTCTACATTTAAATGTATTTCGCGGAAGAATTTTGTAATTTTAATTAAAAAATTGCTTGTTTCAAAACTTTCGCTTTAGAGTATGCTTTGTCATTTATATTAAAGACTTAAGAAAGGGCATAATAAAAAAGTAACCTTGTAGAAAGTACAAATATCTCATTATTTGAAAATAATTGGTAAAAATAATTTTCGCAACTTTTCTCTGTAATACATCAAACATGCATATTACAGGGTAAATCAAGTTTTATTCTTATCCTCAAAACATCCCTTTCTAATTGTAAAAAATGTGATTTTTTCGTTAAATGTTTTTAATTCTTTATAAAACAGATAAATTGATAGAACAAGACTTTTTTCCTAATAAGGTCAGATATCAATTTAAAGTTTGTACTATACATTTGTAATTTTGTTTCATGTTCTAAAAGAAGGTAATTGACTGCGGGAACGATTTGATTCACCCAGTATTATAAAAAAATGTCTTGTAGTACCTTTAGCAAACTTAAAGAATCCCTGAAATTTTATTTTTTCTTTCAAATAAAACAACAAATCTTGAAACTTGAAAGGACTTATTTTCTTTTGTTGACAACATTGTTTCACACTTAACAATTTAATTTTTGCTTGATAGCTTTGAATTTCTTTCTTTACCACTTGCCATATAGTTTTTAAATCTTCTTGTTTATAATCCCCAAAATAAATAAGTTGTCTGATATGTTTTCTATAAAGATAATTCATTTACTTGCAAGAAATACTATTTTTATGCTACCGTGTACCTAAGTTTTACCTCTTTATTTGCTGCATCAGGTAAAAAATTTGTTGTAAAGCAATTATTTCACCTGTTGCAGTACTCAAAGGACTAAAATTTTAAATACTAAAATACTTTTGTTAAATTTGAGAAATTAAAAAAAATACTTTTTGTAAATGAAGATAATATAAAATAATAAAATTTGTTATCCAACAGACTAAACCAAAGGAGATGTGCGTACAACCTACTTTAAAATCAATAATAATATGTTGAATTTATCTTGTTTATGTATAAACATCCAATTTCTATTTTTTTTGTGTTCTTCAACTGCTACATTATGTTTTCGTGTCTTTCGTTTTTTAGCAGTCGGTTTTTTTTAATGAATAGGGTGAAAAATCAAAAACTGACGGTACATCATATTTTAGGCAATTTATACTAAATTGCTTGTCACAAATTCACATGCTACTTTAACCGAATGCAAAACGCAAAAACATAGGTAATTAGGTACGCTAATATTTACGAATTAAAAGAAACACCTTTCGTTGCTCTTTGCGAACAACCATATACGCACGATTTTACCATTCTAATAGTTTTTAATCATAATTTATAAAATATGTATATAATATGTATAAAATGTTTTAATTAAAGTTTTTATGAACAAATTCTTTCAGTTTTTAACACAAATAACGACGAAATCCACTACTATGCGCTACAATACATATGGGTCGGTCTATCGGGTTTCTTGCCACTCCTGACGTGACTTTCTATTGCGTTCTCTCTCGCTCTGTGTTTATAACGCTACCTCTTTGTCATCGCTCCATCCACTCAAGTACTATATCAATGGGTATTAAACGATTGATTAAAACTACATTTATACCAAATTGAGTAATAAACTTTTGTGAACACAATTTCTATTTTAGATAATTATAAGAGAAAACGTATTGATAATGATAACACACGTATTGAAATTTGAAAATACTAAAATGTAGTGTCCAAAAAGTCCTCGCCTTTGTCAGCATTCTAAAAATAATTTGACTTTGTAATTTGGTCACAAAACGCCGTTTCTCTAATTTGGTTTTTGAAAATTTCAAGAGTAAAAATAAATCGCTATTTGGCAAGCTCCATTTATTATTCACTGTTGGTAACAATCAATTTTATGTCCTAATAAGAATAAATGCTCTTGTTCATTTCAAAAAATATTTTACAAACCTTGATGCTTGTAGACGTATTTGGCGCATCTGCGCAAATGAAGCGCTCGCTGCTTTGTCGCCCGTACCTCAAACAAAAATTATATAATTATTTTTTAATCAATGTTTTGGCCTCTAGTTCTTTTTTTTTTTTTTCGTTTACGACTACTTGCAAAGGTTAATAGTTATTTACATTATGCGTACGGTAGGTATAATTTTACAGCGTGAAGCTCGAAGCGAAGCTGAGAGTTTTAATAAAACTGAACGCTGCAAAATACGCACAAATAACAAAACTTTTTGGCCGAAGATCGTTCTTCGATTAATTTAAATTTCGATTTGTTAGCGCATGACGGGTCTATGCGTTTACTATTTTCACCAAGAGATGGTGCTGCACAGAATCGTGCTGAAAAAATTTTTTTTGTGTATTTTTGAATACTAAATAGATAAATTTGTGCGGTAACTTCTCTCAGAATTAATGGACTTTATTTGCCATAAAGTATCTTTTTTTGTGAGTTTCTGAAAGTCTAAAATTTGCTTGTTATTTTACAGCATTGTGTGCGCCAAACTGCACAAATGCTTTCTAAAAATCAGATTCCGTAGCGGTCAAAAATGTGTAAAATTGTCAATTAAAGTTGTCAAGGCCAAAATAGTTATTTTCGACACAAGTGCGCTGTCAAATTATTTTTTAAGTCTGAAACCGAATTTTGCGGTACGAAGCGAAGATGAGTGCTGTAATGGAGGTCGGAGACCTGAAAAATAAGACAGCGCACGTGTATCGAACAACATTTTTCATGATCATCAGCGAAATTTTATAAAAAGTATTATATTGTAAAATTTATATATTTAGTTTTATACCACTTTACACCTTATGTATCTAAGGGAACAATTGTGAAAACAATTTTTCGTTCATTATGTCAGTTACAGCTAATGTAATGTAAAAAAAAAAGAAATAAATTTAAAGAGGTCTACGTTTTCAATCAGCGATTGAGCGTGGCTTATGACGGTAAGCTATTTAAATAATGAATAATATTTTTTTACTATTATTTTTAGAAAGAAAAAAATGTTTTGAATGTAAATATAAAGTTTAGGATGGCTTATTTTAGGTGTCACACGTGGCAACATTTTTAAAGTTTTGGATGGATTCTATGAATTGTAGTTTTTGACATATGTATGTACACTTACAAAGACCAGAGTAACTGTTATCGACATTTTGATTTTTTTAACTGTTGTTTTTCTTGAATATATTAAGTATTTCCATCGATGTACCCTCTAATGAATTAGGTCAGAAGGTTTCTAATTATTTTTTCTGCGCTACAGTGTTCGTTTTGTAAACTTGGATTCCTGCCACAATGTCAGTCTTACGATTTTCTTTTTATTTAACATACTCGGAATATCTAAAGACAATTGTACAGTGTGTCCCCATAGGTGAAACGACTCTTGTAAAAGATAAAATTTAATTTAAATTTTCATTTTTTGGGGTTCAGCCCTGCTTAGTTAAAGACTAATTTCGAACATAATTTTAGTTTTAAAAAATCAATTGTCTTGGAAATTTTCTAAAAACCTATTTTTTGTAAAGTACCTTTTGTGTGGCAAATACGACAAAAGTTATTAAGAAAAGTTGTTAGTTAAAATAAAAATTTTAATCGATTTGTTTTTATCTTTTAAAAGAGTCGTTTAATCTATCCGGGGACACACTGTATATTATTTTTTCTGTTGTTACAAATAATATAAGAATATTTTTAGAAAATTGTGTTTTTAAGAAATGTGCCTTATTTCGATTTAGTAAGAGTTTGTAATCAATGTGGCCTGTGATGAGTTTGAATAATGTAGAGACATAAAAACATATGAAATACTTGAATACACGCTCGTTCAAGTAAGATGACGGCTTTTTCAAGAATAAAATGCAAATGAAATTATATTACACATATGTCTCAGAATCCAAGGGGCTCAAGTTGACTTTTTTCCATATTGGCTTTAGTGCAGAAATTGAAACTAGACATAAATTATACAGTGCGATCAAAAAGTATCAAGCAAGCCTGGAAATTTAAAACGTGTGTCTGCAGAAGATAAAATGTTACAATGGTAAATAAGAAATGTCAAAATATTTTTTTTGTAAACTGTAACAATAAATCGTGGTGAACGATTTGTATGAATAAACTCCAAAAACATCTTATTTTACGGTGTTTTAAGACGTTTCATACAGTAATTCAATTTGTTTAGATCAATATTTTAATTTTTATAAAATATTTTTTTGACATCTAGCTGACCTACAAACTTCCAAGCGACATACGTCTTCAACTAGTACGCCTACTTGATAGAAAGACTTTTTGATCGCACTGTAGCTATTACTATAACGAGAATAATTAAGCGATTTATAATAATTGAGGACGATGCTAGGTGACGAGGCTAGTCGAGTCACCTGTGCAGCGTCCGAGATGGTTTAAATCGCTAATATTCAAGTTATATTCAAAGCTTTATCTATCATCTACTTACATTTTAAACAAATAAATAAATTAAATACATTTTAAATAAATAAAACTGAAAGATCAATGGAATGTTTACTATGATTTTGTACCTAATATACATGTGCGCCAGAACTCGCGCCCCAGAGAAAAATGCCGTATAAGGTAAGATACCAGAAACATGGAAAAATGTTTAAAAAATTCTATTTATAAATTTTGTACTATGACTCTATTTATTGCTGTTGGAAAAATAATTTTCCAATTTTTTTTACTACGGGCTATTAGAACAGGAAACAAGCAAGCTTTATCCTAAATTGTAATTATGTTTAACGTTATTTTGTGGCTTTCTTTGGCAAAATTTTTGTACCTTTTCTAAATAATTGTAAAAAAACATATACAAGAACATCAGTATCATTAAATAGACATAAAAAATGTCAAATATCAAGAAATAAATCTCAAATTTTTTTGAAAATTAGAATTTTTTAAACATTTTTTTCATGTTCTTATATCTTATCTTACTTGAAATTTTTTTCTGGGGTGCGAGTTCTGGCGCACCCTATATTTTAGTTGGTATCTAACGTGTAATTACTACGTTTCCATGAAGAATTGAATTCGAATTGAAATCGGTATTGGGATTGAGTCCGTGTGTGATTCCATGAAGTAGTTTGGAATCTTTTTTTTTTTTTTCAAAAAAAAAGCAAAACTAAACCGAAATGACTTCACATAACAACGACAGTTTTTCAATGTCAACTTTTTGACACGAGCCTCTGTGTCTTTCTCAATTTGCAGACCACTTTTATTAGAGAGTTACTAAAGTCATAAGTAACAGCCGCTGGTGAATAGGTAAAATCGAGGCGATAGCCGAGTCTATTAATTACTTATCTGTCGTGTGGCGTTTAGTTCTTTTTATAATACACATTTTGCTTTTTTTCATTATAAAAAATAGAAAACATGTTTCAAAATTTTGAACATATATACGAGCAAGCTGCTGCTGCATATTGTGAGCTGTTACCCAAAGACAAAATTACAATGTGGCAGCCACGAAATTGACAGAATTGCCGAGAATTGCAAAAAATTGCCGAGTATAATTGGAGACTCTTGAAACCTATCAGAAACGGATCTTCGCATTTCTGGCAATAGCAATTGCACTTTTTTATATTGTCATTAAACTAATTAACTTAATTATGATTAATTGAAACTTTGCACTTATTAAAATGTTAATAAAAAAAATGATACGGGGTACTGTTAAAAAATAACGGTCGTTGCTGTTTTGACCCACATATCGATTGAGCGTAGATTTCTGATAAAGCACTCTAGAAACGTTTTGTAATATAATACAATGAATTCAATTAAATTTTCAGTGAAAATGGCCTATAACTTTGAAATTTATTTGGCAATATTGAAAAACAGAGTCAGAAGACATAAGACTTGTGATTTTTTTGTAGTTATTGTTTTTATAAACTATTGTTAAGTTGATTGAAGCGATGTGTTATACTACAGAAATATTATTTTAATTCAAATACTATGCACTTAATTTTATTAGTTTTGGGTTTTGACTTTATTTGGTATGCCTGTATACTAAATTTTTCTAATGCGGAAAGGAAACAGCACAAATCTACTAGTTCAAACATTGATTTCATTTGCTGGTATTATAAATTTTTGGCTGTTCGCCACATTTTGCCACGTGGAAGATGCGTCATTGAGTTTTAAAATATTTTAAGCAGTTCAACATAAATCAGTAAACGCGAAGACGGGTAATTGTCAGAACCCCCAACTTCTCTGTGAAATCGATGTAAGCGCAACAAGATGACCGTCTGTGAACTAGTATTAGAGCCGCCATACGCTTAAGGGCGACGACGCGGCGTCGTTTAATTTCCTCTGACTTTAACACCTAACATAAAGGATATATTGTCCCATTTCGTGAATATTTTAATCAACTATTAATTTAGTTCGGTCTTGTAATTAGTAGGTGTGTGACGTCCAGTCCTTAGTTTGTTGCTATTTAGAGCAAACCGAGGATGAGATTTTGACGGTGGTGCTGCTATTTGCTTGAAGGTAACATTCAAGCATCACCGTTTACAGTTGACGTAATTTTCTTCTCGATCCAATCAAGCTTTTTGGGTCAATTCAAAAAATATTATACAGTAATTAATTTATATTATATAGTATACAGGGCGATTCATCTCAACTCCGGTCTTTTGTAGCTCAGTTATTAATTAAGTGGGAATTTTGATATTTTGTAGACTTTATTTATATTCTAGAGGGCATTTTAGGAAAATATTTTTAATTATACAGGATGGCCCAAAAATAAGTTACAATACAAACTTATGTTTTTTTTAATGAAACTCCTTATGTTTCTTGACATTTTTGAATGTAGCTTTTAATTTCAATATTTTTAATCCAAACTTCTACTAGTCGATTTTGCTTAGTTTTTGAATTAAGTTTGTTTTTTTTGCCGAAAACATCCTCTTTTTATAAATTTATTACACAAAAAGTTTAGACAGCTGGAAAAAAAATTCCACTGTAAAGAGGAAAGTACGAACTTTAAGACTAAATGTTTTTTATGTATTGCAGTCGAAAAGTTAAAAAATTGTTGAAGTTCGTTAAAAGTTAAATACACCCTATTTTTTATTTTTGCATCTCATAGACTGATAAATTTTCTATCTAAAAAAATAAACTTTCGATGTCTAGAATTGATAAATTGGAAGATTTTTAATTTTAAATGTTCATTGTAGCAACAATGCCTATCATTAAAATGAGCATTGTTGATACCAAGGCAACCATAGTAATTCCACCTCTGATCACTTATTTGGGATTCGTCCAGAAATTGTAAAAGCCTACATAAATATTGAAATTCGAATTGTTTATTGTAAAGCAGCTATGAATTGAGTTCCGTAAAAATTCTACCCTACCTTAAACCGAGTACACCCTACCGTAAAACTCAATATTACAGGTCAGTATAAAATAATAGTAGATTATGTTATTAGGAGTAAAAGTGATTGTTTATCTGGCGAAACTGAACGTTTATTTTGCCGAACGGAGTGAGGCAAATGGATTGAGCTGAGCCACATAAACTAACTCACTTTTACTCCAAATAACATATACTATTTTATCTGAAAACGATTCATATGGAGAGAAAAGAGCAACACACCAATAATCAAGTAAATCACCTCAATAATCAGGACGCTTTGCAATAAAATCATAACAAACGTCACACGTCAGTTTCGGAATTTGTGTTGAGATTTCGAAAGTGTTGATTGATTTAACTAACTGGTGAATAACTGGTGTAGTTTATAGTGTAAAATGTCGAATGCTGATAATCTACCTCTCTAGAAAATGCTGAAAAAGCGAAAGAGACTAGAAAGAGACAACAGTGGTAAACGTCAAAGTAAGTGTCAAGTAAAAGTGAAAACGCCTATGCGTAAAAACAGTGTTTTTACTCCATGTCTGAAAAGTAAAACTTTTACTTGTGTCATTTAATCATAAAAGTGGTCACTTTTGTGACGTTTGCGGATAAAAAATATTTATGGAAAGCTTATGGATATAGATTGTTAAAAAAAACAATACACCACTTTTAATTTTAAAAATAGAGCGATTCAAAGGAATTTACGTAGATATAACGTAGGTAACTGTTACGTTTTGCGTGGGTGATCGCTTACGGCTTTTAACGTAATTCTCACGACAAATGGGCAGTTTTCAACACGTCTCTAAACTTTTTCCATTTATTAGACAAAGATAACATGTGACGACATCAAATAAAGTTTGAATATAAGCGACTGCTCTGAACCTTGGCCAACATCTTGGTAGGAAATAGATTTATTTAAATTATGATGTATTATACTCAAAATAATATAACAAATTAACATAATAATAACATAATAAGTTTTTGTTGCTTACACCTTCCGACGCTCTTTATCGTAAGAAGTTACGTTTTAAAGTGCTAAATATGATGAATAATAGCTGTTGAGAAGTCTGTTGTTAAACTCAAGTGTGGTTTCTCTCTATTTTCCGGTGGTGTAGTTTGATACATTCAGGTCCCATTACGAATACAATGATAAGCGTCAACAAAGGCACCATAATTCTAAATATTGTCGGGAAAATGGAATCATTTACACATTAAAGCTACGCTGATGCCATGGTATATACGTTCTCGACTGTGTATCTCAGCGTACAACAAAGGGTGGTCTTACAATTTCGAACCGGAAAATTCATGGCACCATCTTAAGGCTATCTCAATATAGATCAAGAGCAACATGGAGTTACCGATGCGGTGACGTATTTCTGTTCCACATATTCGTATATGGAATTCAGACATAGAAAATTAATCAGTTGATTAAATGTTAGTTTATTTGTAAGAGATAAGGCCTCATTGTTGATTGTAGTTGGTAGATTCGTCGTATTATGGTATAAAGAATTAGTTTAAATGATTGTAGTTGCTTTTGATAACGAAAGAATATTATCCACTTTTTTAAAATTATGATCCGATTTGTATGTCACTGAGAATGCTTTTTTTGGAATTTGCGGCTTATGTCCCAACTGACTTTTGGATTTTATGTATATAGAACGACGTTGTATAACAAGCTAGATCAACGACATTTGCTAAAAAGCTTTTTCTAACTCCAAAATTGACAGTTACTTTTCTACCCTTTAAATTATAGGATGAACTGTGTAATTATTTCCCAAGGGGCACAGTTTCTTTGTCTAAAATTGTTTTTAGTGTTAGTTTTCATGTTCCTGATATCTTATCTTGCTTGGCATTTTTCTTTGGGACACGAATTTTGAAACATCCTCTATAGTAATTTTAACTTTATTTTTTTTGAATATCCGTGGAAATTGATTCATTTTGATACAATTTTTTTCATATTGTTGCAAACTATAAATCGTGTAATAGGCTTTATTTAACTTCTGTGCTTCTAACCGATAATTATTCATGACCTACTTAGTTAATTGATAAAGTGCGGAGTTCTTGTTGTTCTAGCTGACTGTTACAAACAAATAGCGATGTTTTGCCTTTGAATTTATTTTGATTAACTCAAGTTTGGAGCAGAAATCGTACTTTAAGGCTTGATACACTGACTTAAAAAGTAGGCTTCACATGAAAAGTGCTTAAATGTTTATATTGATTAAAAAGAGTCGAGCAAGTAACTCTTTATAAGTGTTGATTCCTTCTTTATTAATTACTTACCGGTAACAGCTGGTAAGGGTGCTGAAGCTGACTTTAGCTTATGAAATAATTTGAGATTTTTTTCTTTGTTAATAAATAGCATTTTCATCTAGATTTATTTGTTTCCTATTATTTATTCATTTTCATTTGTTTATTTAGTACTCTTATTTACTTTTAGTACTGTGGACTAAAGTTGGTTGTTTTAAATTACTTGTTACTAAAAACAAAAAAAATATGAAGAGATCTTCTCCTTAAATCCTAAAACATTTTTTATGAATTTAATACTTTAGAACTGTTACAACTGTATCATCTACTCTTTGGCAGATTTTGTAATTAGGAATGGTTTTGGTGCAGTGGGTTGAGTGTCCAGTTTTTTGCAAGATGCAATTCTCCTAAATTTGTGGTGGAGGCGCCGGGATAGAATTACAACATTCTCGTTTGATCGTTGGGTTTGTAAAAAAGTGTTAGTGTTTTTTTTTTTTTTGGTTTTTATGATTTTTGGTAGAGATGGGACGGCAAGTGTTATGTAAATAGACAATAATTAGAATAATAAACATTTGACTGTATGATTATACTTAATATTTTATCCAATTAGGTTGTGAAAAGCAACCATTGTGATATGTCATTTTAGAATTCAAATGTGCTTAATTTTATCGCTAGTTTTAAAATGTGACATTATTTTATCACTAGTGTTAAAACGTGTGATTAGTATGATCAAAGAATCAAACGGTGTTCGTTTTTTATTGTTACAAATAAAAAAAATACAGGTGATAGAATATTCAATTTTAAAATAAAAGTTTCCTATAAATATGTTATACACTGTGTCAATTTTAAAACTTGCAATGACATGGTAATCACGGACTTCCACCCACCCTTGAATATAACAAAAAAAATTAAAGTCTTTGTTTTTGAATAATTGAAAAAACGGTTTTACTAAATAGGCTGTTGTATGACATTTTTGAAGAGCGCTTGTTATGAGCTTAATTAAAATTAAAATTAAATTAAAAAAAGTAAATTTGTTTTGCCCGTGATTAAAAATTTTGACAACTGATCTTTGAATTCGTTCAGGTGTTTAAAGGTTATCAGCTGTACCAGCTGTCATAATTTTATCTATTCTGCAATAGTAAAAAAAACATTTAAAAATGCATCTCTTTCAGGAGGTGTCACTCGCGTACTTAACATTTTTTGATACATGTTCATATGAAACTTTTGTCTTAAAATTGAATAATATTTTATCACCTGTTTAAATTTGTAACAATAAAAACGGAACACCTTGTACATGTTAATTGCACAATTTTCAAATTTATTGTTGTAAATTCCTGTCATTTTCTGGTTGTTAGACGATTCATCTTCCTTATTATCGATAAGTTGAGATAAGTAGACGGGAGTCCATAGCAATATTGGTAGATGTACTTGCTTTGATAATTTTTAAGGATATATCTAAAATAGGCGAGAAGGACTGTTTCAAACACCGTCTTTACCTTCTTGGAATCGCACCATTTTTCGAAGTTTTTATAAGTAGAGTCGTATAATTCTTTTGATTTATATGGTAGCAAATTAGAAATTGCACCTTTTGCAATCGACAAAAATGTCGATAAGATAACTCTTTTCGAGCACTACAAGCTCCATCAATCTGATTTTAATTTCTGTTACTCCTGCAGCCGGAATAAAAATAAAAACTAATTTCCCATGTTAATTTCCTATATCCAAGCCTGCCTGGGACAGCCGGTATGTGTTTTTATAATTATTAAGTAAAGGTACAAAAATTTTGCCAATACAAGCCACAAATAACATTAAGGTATCTTACCTTACATGACATCTCTGGGGAGCTAGTTCTGGCGCACCTGTATACGGGGACATTTTTTAACTCTGAACATACAAAGTGATCAAGAATAAATTAATATGTTGGTAATCTTGACTTCAATTTCAATACCACTGGAGTGTGTCTGATTAACAATAATTTAACAAGAGGGGTTGTACGTCAAGTATTTGTCATGAAAAACCGTATCCGGTTGCAGTGTTACAAATTATTAACAAAAATACTTTCAAATCTGTTGCCAACTTAAGTAGTCCTAAATGATCACGCTGTAATTTCAATGTTCCATTTGAAAAAATACAAGTCAAGTTATGTAACTGGTTACCAAGCAATATTTGCAACACGAAGCATGTACTTTGTCCTTTACTTTTCAATTTGTAAAAAGCATCGCCGTCTCCATAGAAATAATCCTTTTCTCGCCTGGGCGGGCATTTTTTGAGTTCAAGTGATTCCCGTTGGCGCTTTAATCTGGGGAAATTTTTTTGACAAATCCAGTTTTTTAGCTTAAAGGGTTCAATCTCATAATATCAATTCTCCCTGGCGTATCTAGTTTTGTTGTATCCTTCCTTCCCAGCATTTATTAATTGCGTTATTTTTCGTAATAATTAAAAATTATTCAGTTTTTCCTTAGTAACCCCCGTAACTAAGAAAAAATCGGAATCACTGCTCCAATGCATTTTTTACGAAATGCCCAGGCGGGATATTGATACATTTGATTAAGGAGGCGGTGGTAAAAAGTCACATCCAAATGTATGTTTGTAGTTGGTTGCCTAGCAATACGCGCAATACCAATGCATTACTTGTTTTATTCAGAGTTAGAAAAATTTCCTGGTTTATTCGCTTGGTGTTATGTCGTGACATACATAATAATATATATATTGACTTTTCCAAGGCTTTTGACAGACTAGATCACCGTAAACTTTTACAAAACTTATACAACATTGGGTTATCTACATCTTTAGTTAACTTTTTTAAGTATTACCTAACAGATCGTAATCAAGTTAACTTTTACCGTAGTTTTAAATCAACACGAATACTAGCGACATCAGGTGTCCTCCAAAGTTCTATTTTGGGTTTTCTGCTGTTTAATGCCTTTATCAATGACATAACAGTTGATCTTAAGGCTAGTACATTATTATACGCAGACGATCTGAAAATCTTTCGTAAAATAACATCCTTAAATGACTGTCTAAGTTTGCAAGCAGACTTTCTTAAAATTGACAACTGGTGCTTCAAAGATGGCTTTCCGATTAATGTTAGTAAATGTTCAATTGTATCTTATTGTTATAAATCTGAAATTCTTTTCCATGATTATGCTATTAACGAAGTTTCCAGACAAGAGGTTAAGGAATTGGGTGCCGTATTCGACAGCAAGCTAACATTTAGATCCCATGTTCACTCTGTTATGTCTGCGTCATTATAATCTTTGGGATTTATTATAAAAAACGGAAAAAATTTAGATACAAATATCTTAAAAACTTTATATTTTGCTTTTGTCTGTTCTAAATTAGAATTTGACTGTGTTGTGTTTGGTCGCCTGGTTATGAAACTCACAAAATTGGACTTGAAAAAATCCAGAGACGTTTCCTAAAATACTTGATATGCAGAATTGATGGGACTTATTCAGCGAGAGGTATCTCTCTCTCACTCTGATCTCCTAGGAGAGATTTTCATTTGTCAGTTTAGATCTAAGAAGAAGTTGTCTCGCTGTACTTTTTTTGCATAAAATCGTAAATGGTAGTGTTGAAACTTTTGAAAGAAACTTTTCATAACTCGCACTGTTTTGAAGAAAGAAATACAACTTTTGTACTGTTTAACTCACTGAACAGTGAGAGCAATTCTGAATCGTTGTGAATAGTATCCGCTGCTTTAAAAATGTGTCCTCTTAATTATACAAGGTGATTCACGATTTTAGATTGTTAGATGGTGAGTTTTTTACGAAAAAAATTATTGATATGACAGTAAAGTGTAAAATTCTTTTTATTGCGCAAAATCACTTTGTAATTTTTGCTAAAAATATAGAAGATATGGTTGTCTAGTACCCAAAACAAAAGTCACTGTCAATTTTGTTTGATAAGATTCCATTAGCTTTTCATGTTACATCAATTTATCAATAGCGGCGTTTAATAGAATATGTTGGTTGAAAATCAATTAAATGAAGGACTTTTTAGGAAAACATCTTTATAGTCGTAACAATAACGGTCTAATAGAAAAATCGTACAGCTTCATAAAACTCGCTTCAGCTAAATATATCTCTGTTACTAGTGTATTTATGTATGTCGAGCAAAAATCAATCAAATGAAGGACTTTTTAGGATGTCATCTCTACATTCAAAGACAAAGGGTAACTTTGACAATTTACTGATAAACCTTAATTACTTTACAAATGTCATAATAGTTATTTATTATACAAGCAGATAAAGTGGCCGTTTAATGAGCTGTTTGTTTAACCGTGCAAGCTGCGCAGCAGCGCGCGCGTTAATAACGGCGAATTAAACGGACACTTTATCCTGCGAGTGTAATACAACATTTTATTCGATTTTACCTTATAAACCTTTCGATTTTAAAGATAAAAATATCAGTCATCAAATCGTCAGACATTTACAAATTACATGATTATCCTGATTCCTATGAGGCGACCATGACAACGACTTGTTTTTTATAAACAAAGTTAGAAAAAAATTGTGTTGTGAGTGTCAAGTCGTTTTCTGTGGAAAAAATTAATAAATAATTTGTGCGAAGAAGTGCATTATGATGTTCTTTCTGATGCGGAACGTTCGTTGGATGATAGTGATGCCATACTAATGGATAAACTGCTTTTTCAAAATCATCTGTTGCACCTTGTCCAAGTCCTGCGCTAAACACACAGTTTTATGGAAGCGTGAATTTCGAATGTGCAACAGTTCAAAATCGCAACACTTGTATTGTTGTTCAAATACCGACTGAGGAACTTTAGTATCTGATGCGATAATCATTTTTATTGTAATTTTAAGTAAAAATATTTTATGTTTAAAACAGCGCATTAAAATTTTTAATGCGCCGATTATTGACGTTTGTTTATTGCGCTGCTTAAATAAACAAAAGAAACCATGACTTTAATAGTTTGATTTGACATAAACGTCATAGTCTTAGTAACGTCAAAAACGTTACTAAGAAACGAACTATCAAGTCATTGTTGCCAACAGAAAATTTGTCAGCTAAAGGCCCTTGCAATGACCTGATAGTTCGATTCTTAATAACACTAAACCGGCATATTCAAATTTTGATTTTTTGAGGGCCGTGTTCGCTCTAATGGCGTCAATTGGAGAATAGATAAAATTTTCGGTAAGATAGCCTTTTTGAGCAATACGTATACAAGCTCCTTCAATCAGATTTTGTTTTTTGTTACTCCTGCGACCGGAAAAAAATTAAAACTAATTTTCCATGTTAATTTGTCTACAGGGTTATTCATAAATATGAAGCAATATTTGAATCTCAAAAATGACCTATAAAATGATGTTAATTTAAATAATAACTCGTGTCCGATCTCTACTGATAAGAATTTTACAGCCCTCGGAATGTGGGTATGGAAATACTTTTGGAAAACCGGATACATCTGTTCAATTTCCGGTTCCAGCAGTTGTAGGTCACATTTTCTGTGTTTTTCCATTTTTTTGCTCTTTTAACACCAATTTTTAATTGCCCAAATCGATAGAGTAATCAATTTCGATTAAAAAACGCATAACCTTTAATACCCCTAAAATGGACAGTTTCAAAGGTATTTTAATTTAAACTGAGGACTGCACAACGCTGAAACCAAAAAGTAGGGATTTTGAATGGATGATATCCACGGTAACAAATGACCATGGTCTCACTAATCGCTGTCAGGCATCTGTCAAGTTTGACATTGGACGATTATTAGATAATTAATGGAAAATATTTAATAAAAGAATTTACCTCAGATTCCAAACATAACTTAGAATAAATACAAATGGATCTCGTAGCATTTACTTAATAAAAAGTTCACAAAAATTTATCGTCAAAGTTAACCGATGCCTGGCAGGGATTTATGTGACCATGGTCATTGGTTGCAGTGGATACCACTTATTCAAAATCCCTATTTTTTGATTTCAATGTTGTGCAGTCCTTAGTTTAAATTGAAATATCTTTGAAACGGTCCATTTTAGGGGTATTAAAGGTTATGCGTTTTTTATTCGAAATTGATTACTCTATCGATTTGGGCAATAAAAAATTGGTGTTAAGAGAGCAAAAAAATGGAAAAACACAGAAAATGTGACCTGCAACTACTGGAACCGGAAATTGAGTGGATGTATCCGGTTTTCGTGATTACCAATTCAAAGGGTATGTTGTCACAAGAAAATGTTCCAAATTTTATAACATTTGGTCAAATAGCTCCAAAGTTATTACAAAAAAATCAAATTTCCATATCTACATTCCGAGGGCTGTAAAATTCTTATCAGTAGAGATAGGACACGAGTTATTATTTAAATTAACATCATTTTATAGGTCATTTTAGAGGTTCAAATATTGCTTCATATTTATGAATAACCCTGTATATCCAGGCCTGGCTGGGACACCCGGTGTATAATTTTTATATAAATAAAAACTGTAAATTTGTGAAATTATTAGAGAGTTTTTGCAAACCGTAAAAAAGTTTAACGTATTACGACAAATGGCCGTTGCTAAGAAATCAAAAAATAAGACGTTTACGTAAACGTCTTTGAATTGACGGAATACGCCTTTTGCCCTTAAAAGACGTACATACACGACAATTAAATGACGTTGTCGTTAAGGTTAACGTTAAACTAAACGGTTTGCATAAACTCTCTATTATATCGGGTGTTTCAAAAATGTGTGGCATAATTTTAACCACGAATACCCCTCTACAAATGAGAATAGAGAGCACAATATTTACTGACCTAGCTCAAAAAATTGAAAAATTACAGCTTTCCAAAAATCGGTATGGAAAATGATTTTTTGGAAATATTTTTGTTATCGTTTATACGATTATTATGAAACTTTGCATGTCAAGGGACAAAAAGATACTCTTTGATATGGTGTAAACGGAAGTCTTGTAAAAGCTATAGATTTCCTGTGACAATAGGACCCTTCCAGTTTTTGGGTCATAACTCTTTTTTTCAGCCTATTAACAGATATTTTTGATACCAAAAATCAAAAGCCCGATCATTTTTTCATAAAAAAGTACTCTTGTTAATATCTCTAAAATGTACCGTTCTCGAGTTATTTCGGTTTAAACAAAACTCTACACCGCGCTGCAAAAT
>NW_025401068.1:779962-843182 GCF_015345945.1 Tribolium madens | reverse complement strand
CCGGAAATCTATAGGTTTTACAAGACTTCCGTTTACACCATATCAAAGAGTGTCTTTTTGTCCCTTGACATGCAAAGTTTCATAATAATCGGGTAAACGATAACAAAAATATTTCCAAAAAATCATTTTCCATACCGATTTTTGGAAAGCTGTAATTTTTCTATTTTTTGAGTTAAGTCAATAAATTCTGTGCTCTCTATTCTCATTTGTAGAGGGGTATTCGTGGTTAAAATTATGCCACACATTTTTGAAACACGCGATATAATAGAAATAATAAAAATGATAACGTAAAATTTAGAGGACTGTGTATCTGCTGTAATCTAAAACTTCGGGATTTTGTGGAAAGCCGAGTTACATGCTAAAAGTAAAAAATCTTAAGAGAGTCGGTATTCAAGTGTGTCTACTTTATAAATTTTATATTCTTTTCAAGAGAGTTGTTCTGGACGTTAATTACGTGAATAAATAAATATTCATGAATGAATAATCTAGTGCCCTTGTGAGTTGACGTAGTCTAAAAATCAAGTTAGTGTTTTTTTTCGAACAGTGAGCTAAAAAAATAATAATTGCTTCAATTGGTTATGTTGGTATAATTCGAAGTGTTTACAATCGAAATTAAAACATGCGAGTACTCGTGTAGAGCGATTGTCTAGAATTTAACAACAATAGTGCTGTTGTGGCTCCTTTTACTTTTTTTACACATTTGCCAAACTCTACGTTTTTTGGACTGATATCGAAAACTTACTTACTTACTTTATGAACACTTTTTGCCTACCTGTACTATACAAAGTGTTTTACATAATTTAACGAAGCCTGCGCCTGTAAGATGCAATTCAGATAAGATAATGAGTCCGACGTGCTGGCGATGCAACCCACAAATCAAATTTTACGTCTTGATCTAATTTTAATAACGATTTGTATTTGCAATCCAAGTTATCTTATGTTGCTCTGACAGTGCTTTGCCTGCAATTTATGATTTATAAAAAAATCGGTTTGCATACCTTTAATGTTTCATTGTTTTCTACATTTTGTATTGGGTTTACACCGAAAAGTCTTCTCTAATTTCTCTATCATCATAACATATATGAATATATGTTTTAAATGTTTTTGTTAATTTTTACATAAAAAAATAGATTTTTTTGTAATATTTTGACATTTTGTTGGTGGTTGGCCAATGAAAACACATTATTTCCAAGATTATTTCCGTTGCAGTGACTGATATTCAAACCATTATAAAAGATAATGATAATACTATATTTATTATGTAATGAACATTTAATAAAAAAGTAACAATAACTAAGTAAATAAAACAAATGACAATACTTATAAGAACGGAATTTGTGTTTTCAAAATTTTTAACGTCTTCTTTTGACTGACCTCTAGATTATTTTCAATTTTTCTAAGGGAAATATTAGAATTTGCTGCGACACTCCCTAATACGTTGATTTCTTCTTCTTCCCGGTTTTCTTTTTTGTAACCTTTTGGTAGTGGTTGTTTAAAAGCACCGAATAATTTTAATTTTTTTACCAGTCGGTCAAATATTCTCAATCATGGTTCTGGATATTTTTCTAAACAATTTTGGCAAGCAGCTGGTGCAAATTTGTTGCATTGGATGTAGCATTCTAACGTGTCATACTTTTCGAAATTCTCGTAATTTTGCACTTTTACTTTAATAAATTTTTAAAATACTTATTTGATAATAACACACAAAATAGCCATTTTTTTCCATGGCCAACCACCAATGTCAAAATAATACAAAAACATATTTTTTTATTTAAAAATAAACAAATCCATTTAAAACATATATTCATATGTATATATTTTTATGATTTTATGATCAGAAAAAAATAAGCTTTTTTAAAAATGTCAGCCCTCTATGATTCCCATTTAAAAAATACAAGTTTATTTTATAACTGCTAAACAAACAAAAAAATGTTAACAACATTATTAAATTCTACGTAAAGATGTGCCTGTGCTTTTGTTTCAAATCTGTGTCTTCTATAATAACGAAGATATGAATTTTTTTAGATTTCGCTAAAATGTCAACTTTTGTCTATAAGTCGGAAACAAAAGACGATAGCGACATGCGGTTTCAACCAGCATTATTTTGTCAAAAAATGAGCCCCAAAATGTATTACTCGTTTTTGAATAAACCTCTTAGTTTCGGAGATTCCCTATTCGGACATCCAAAATGCAGCACCCTATACAGTAAAATAAAATAACTTACAAAAAAGTTGTCATTTCAAAACAATCTTGTTTTTGATGTTGAAGTCATGTCTTGGTGAGTGATTGTTTCTGGTCTTCCCTCATAGCTGAAGACATGCTACAAAAATTAAGTGTTGTCAATAAATACATGCACAAGATAATTGCTTTAGTTACACATGGCAAGTCGGCTCGTCGAGCACTGAAAATAATAATAAGTAAGATGGCATTACAAAAACAATTGTTGGTATTTGTTGTAGATAAGCAAGGTGAATTCGCTAAAAGTACTGTGCGATCATTTGAATTTATAATTAGAGTAGGCGGTTTTTCTTCTTTGTTATCGATAAATTAGTGCAAACTGAGACAAAAAATGAATTGTAAGTAAATATTACCTTTCCAAATTACATGTTTTTTGCGCAGCAACTAATATTAATTAATTTTTAGTACTATGTATAAGGAATTGTAGAAAAATTCTACAAATATTTCAAACATAGAGAAAAAAATAAAGTATTTACTAGCGAATGGTAATTTCTGTGCTATCTTTGACATTCAGAAAAAATATAAGTATTTTTAGCTGATTCTCTTTCTACATTTTTTAACTTTTTGAAGAATTTATTATGATGTAAATATTAACACTCGTATCTCTTACCTGTTGAACTTGTTAATATTAGATGTCTTCTTACGTCTTGCAGACAAACGAAGCTTGGATTTTTTACCTTTACGGTAATCCATTTTATGCACTCACAATTAAAAACCCAAACCAAACATCAGATAAGCAAAACACTATCAAACTAGTGGTCGAAACGTCGATTGCTAGAAAGGCAATGTTGTGACAAAACTGTTAAAAAATTTCGTGGTAGTTTTACAAAAAATACAAGGAGTAGGGATTTTTCCATGAACTGACAATCTGGTCGATTCTTTTGATGTTTTTTACCCGATTCTATGTGGTTCTCTTTATTGGGCGGTTCGGGTTGCCCTTTGAGAAATTATAGTCACAAGTGGTCAAAATACTTAGATACATTAGCAAAAATTCAGAGGTTTATAACATAATATAAAGTTGAGAACCCATATTGGGGATAATAAAAAATGAAGAATAATAAGACACATACAGTTGTAGACAAAATAAAATGGGACAATATTGAAGAAGGAATTTTTAGCCATATTTTAGCGGAGAGCAATCCGCCTTATTGACCAATCGTTCTCAGCTTTAAAAATTATTCCCATTTTGACCAAATTGCTAATGTGGACCATGATCGTTCTGATTACTTTGGAGTTTTTTTGACAAGTAGTGTCAAATTTAAAACATCATGTCAAAGTCCGTTTTAATCAACTAAGTTTTATCGAAAATCTGATACAAGACTTGTACTTTTATTTCTACTACTGTATATCTATTTATAATTAAAGAGCGGTTGTATACAAAATAAGTAAGGCCACTGTTTTCACAACAAAGTCCAATTACGAGCTTGACATTTTGAATCGTCAAAAGTAAGTCACTGTAATCAAAAGAAATTCCGATAATTCAGTAGCTTGTCATGTAATAATCGTTTTTTTATTGTGAGCGTTTTTACATTTGAAAAATCGGACTTATTCTGACTGAAAATGTGAATGTGATAAGCGAACTTTGTTTTGAAAATAGTTCTACATAAATCGAAAAATCAATTGACGTAAACTAAAATTAAAAAAATTTTTAGTCCATCCCTGTTCGTGTAGAGTGAGACGAAGAATGATGATTTGGGTAGTCATCTTTGACCGCTAGGGGCAGCACCTTATAGTAGTGTTTAAGAGTTGATACAGACCTTTTTCTGTGAGCATAGACCTTGTTTACATGATTTGTTTTTACTATAACAAATGTAACACATCTACAGAAAAAACTCTAATGCACTACTCTCATATGTTAAATTTTTGATTTTTTGTTTTGATAAATGCTAGTGATGGCGTCAAATAAGACAGTATTTTCGATATTTTCATACCTTTTGTAGTAACATTGGGTCAAAAATCCATTACAGGAGAAACCTAGGGGCATCTTTCTTCTATCCAAATATTTTTGTTTGAAGTCTCTCAGTTAAATAGTTTCCGAAAAATTACGTTCGATGCAAAGACTTACAACGTAATGAAAAACTACTAGGCATATGGACTCTTAAGAGAAATCGATATCGTCAACTTTCGTAGGCAATTCGCTGTATGGAAGTAGTTACTTTCGTATATGTTCGTGGGAGAAAAACATATACAGACGTTACATTATGTACATACGAGTATATAACTGTACTACACATCAAAGTTTGAAATTTTTTAAAATATTTCGATTTTCTTAGATTTCTACTTTTAACTCACTCCCTATACAAAAGGCGTTGATTTTGATTCATGATTTGTAATGAGTAATTTAATACGTAACTACATGCAAAAAAAACCGCATTGTTCTAGCTATATTTGTAGAATTTCAACTTTAAGGGTCTGTCTAAAAATTAATTCGAACCTTCTAAATGCTTGCACACAAGTTAAAGTAAGAAACGCCGTTTGATTCCTGAATGTTTGCTGCATCTTTTAAGTGTTTACTCAACAACTTGCTCAGTGGCATGTGCCTACTGCGATTTTTTAAACCTGACAAATTGAAAATGTCAAAAACTCATTATTTTCAAATGGCACCCTCTATTTATTATTGTACCAATCAAAAGATCTTTTGACAAGCTTTCCATCAATATCCAGGTTTGTATAGTCAAGTGTAAAATTTGTAAAAGTTGCTATCCTAAATTAACAAAATTTCGAAAAACTTTTCTGTTTTGAACAATAAAAATCGAGTGGGCCTTATGCACAAAAAAAAATTAGCACAGAAAATAAACAAAAGTATGGAATTGGAAATTCTTTGCTGCAAGAAAATGTACAATATTGTGCACAATTGAGTTACAGAGAAAATTTAACATATCGCAAAGCAGTATTAACCCAATTTAGTACAAAGATGTAAAAACATTACCAAATAAAAAAAAACAAAACATTAAAGCTATTTTACAATTTTCTTTATAACAGATGTTCAAAAATATTACCATTTTCTTCAATACAAGTATGCAGTCTTCGTCTAAAAGAGAGTCTAACACGACTTAGCAAATCTGCTTTTATTAAATGGAATGTATCGCGTATTCCTTGTTTCATATCCTCCGCAGTTGTTGGTCTCAGTTTATACACCTTTTCTTTCACAAATCCCCAACGGAAGAAATTAATCGGAGTAAGGTGGGGAGAACAAGCAGGCCAACTTATTGCTCCTCGTCTGCCTATCCAACGATTTGGAAAAGTTTCGTTTAAAAATTGTCGAACTACTCGATGATAATGTACAGGGGCTCCATCCTGCTGTAGCCATATGATCCGTCGCGTATGCAAATCCAGATTTTCCATCAGAAATGTCAGATCATTTTGAAGGAATTCTTCTATCTTATCCCGTTTAAAACATTATCAGGACGGACCGATCACGTGGTCCCCAAGAATTGCGCCCCAGACATTCAATGACCATCCATTTTGATGCTCAATTGTCTGCACCCAATGAGGGTTTTCAGTCACATATTAATGCATGTTGTGTCGATTAACAAACCCGTTAGTCTTAAATGTTGCTTCATCACTAAATAAAATTGTGTGCATAAAATTCCAGTCGTTATTAATCAAATTATCCATGGTTTCACAAAAATTTACTCGATAACCCAGCTCACATTCCCTATAGGCGGGATAGATAATAAAAATAATAACAATCCGACGCTTGTTGAATTCTGCTTCGCAATGATAGAAGAGCCGACATCGAAGGATCAAAAAGCGACGTCGCTATGAACGCTTGGCCGCCACAAGCCAGTTATCCCTGTGGTAACTTTTCTGACACCTCTTGCTGAAAACTCTTCAAGCCAAAAGGATCGATAGGCCGTACCTAAGGGCAACTTCCCCTTTTAACCAGCGGGATCCCACTGCCTTAATATATCTCACTCTACAATCAAACACTTTTCTAACAAATTCGCCATCACTTTGAACCTGGATTCCTCATTCACAATCTCATTCAACTCACTTATTCTTCCATAATCGTTCACGACTATACCCATTCCTCTCAAGTCTCTCAAATCTTCATACAATTCACATTCGACCAATACATGTCTCCAATCCTCCATGGGGGCACCACATTCATGCAACTACGTATTCAAACTACCATGGCCCGTCAAAATGTAGCTCTCATACATGCTTACCCAAAAACATTCATACCTGCGAACAACTTCCACATCCGTAACAAATTCGCACAAAACCCTACTTCCTTCAGAGTGAACCCACTGCTCTTGCCATTTAGAAAACAACCGCTTCTCCATTAAATTTCTAACACCCACCTTTTCTAGAATATCTATTTCTCTATCGTTCACCACACCTATATTATCAACTGATCTTCCTCGACTCCATCTAAACATCGAAGCCCGGAGCAATGCCATATGTCGTCCCCATTAAGACCTCGATTCCGACAGTAGAGACCGTCCTACAAACCCTCAAACTTCCTCTCAGTGCCACTCTTTCACAAGCATTCAACAGTCTTCTTCCAGCACTTTATTCTAGAGTTTTTCACCACGCACTAGATCAATACAACACACAGGCCGTCAGAAGCCTCCCATAAATAATTTTTAATGTCTTTTTAGACCCTAGTTGTCCCTGACGATCCTTCGTAATCCGGCGACAACATCAATTAGTTTTTGCCTTAGCAATCTGAGGTTCATCACGAAGTTTATACGCACACTCACCTCGATTCCCTGATTTTACTTTTACAATTACTGGCCTTTTAGAGGACAGTGTCCCCTTCATCATTAACGTCGCTGACTTTGCAGCCGACACCTTAACGTCATACAGATCGCTCCAGCCAAGTACACTGCCTAGATATTAGGCACTTTTTCTTCTAGTTCTCTCCTACTGTTGCCTTACACAAGGATCAGAAGGTCGTCAGCATAGGACACTACCTGGGCTCCCAACCCCCTAAGTTTCTCCAACAGCCCATCTATACATAAATTCTAAACAAACGGTTCACAGATTGAACCTTGCGGGCAACCTTTGCACACATTCTTCCATACCCTTTTGCCTCTCACATTCGTACAACACACCTTTCTAAAGTAGCTACGCCAAAGCTCAATTTCCCTACAACCAGCATTGATCACTGCCCCAAGAATCATGTTCCATTTCAGATAATCAAATGCCCCCGTGAAATTAATAAAGATGCCCAAAACATACTTGCAAATAGATTCATCAACCACATCCGCCACTTTCATCCACGCATCCTCAGTACTCCTACCCACTATGAATTCATACTGACAGTTACTCTCGCCCCCTGAAGTCTGACAAGCAGTCTTTCGACCATGATCATCTCCAAAACTTTGCCAAACACGCTCAGTCAGTAGACAACTAGGCCTGTAAGATCTTACCTCCATCTTGTCCTTGTCTGGGGACTTTAACAGGACCACCACATTTGCCTTCTTCCATTCATGAGGAAAAGTCCCATCCCTAACGCATTTATTGTATAGAGCAAGCAACAAACCCGGACTAAGCCCCCATACGCGCTTGAGAACCTCCCCCCTGATACCGTTCAGCCCAGGGGCCTTTCTTCCGTTAACCCTACACAGGGCCGACTCCACCTATTCTCTAGTAACAGGCTCTATCTCATTCTGTCCATGAGGCGGGCGAGACACAAAGCCCGCAACGTCCTCCGCCTCCTCATCTGGGGGAAAAAACTCATTTAACATTACCTTCATGGTTTCCTCCCATCCAAATGTCATCTCCCCATTTCCTTTTTTCACCGCACCAACACCAACTCTATTCTTCCTTCTTCTTATAATCTTGTATACCCCCCCATGAATCGGCATTACCCACACCATCCACTAACCCCCTCTAATTATCCTCTTTAGCTTTTCTGATGCGACACGTTCCAATGCTTAACATACTCAGCCCGTGTCTCCTCCTGGCCCGCAGCGTTCTGTCTGCGGAGATGCTGGTAGATCCTCCTCAACCTCCTCAACCCCGGCCGTGCTCCGCGAAAGGCCATATCCTCCACCCGCCTCATCTTTAGTGACTCATTAATCATTACTTGCATTGTTTCTTCTCAGCCAACTGTTGTTTCTCCATTTTGTTTCCTTACTTAACGGCAGGCACGTAAATTCGTACAGTCGAGTATTATACTTGAAGCGTAAAAGTTTTCGGTATTCAGTCGCGATGGGGACCACATAATACGCCTCTTTCAAATCGAGGGTAGCCATGAAACAATTTTTGGTAATTAAGTTTAGCACTGTGTTCCTGTTTTCCATCTTAAAATTTTCCGGAGCTATATATTTATTGAGACCCTTTAAGTTTAAAATAAACCTCAACGTGCCATCACTTTTTGGGGTTAGAAATATAGGTGAAATAAACTCGTTTGGGGTGGAAGAACATTCCTCAATAGCCCCGAGTTCCAATAAATGTGCTACTTCTTTGTCGATGGCTATCTTTTCCTGAGGCGACCAACTTTGTTCAGCAGGGGAATTTTAAAAGGTACTGGTTTGATGAAGGAATTTTTACACCGTTTATGTAAGAAAGAATAGTGGGATCACAAGTGATCTCTTTTCATACCTTCTCAAAATGAGAAAGCCTTCCCGCATGCGGAAGAGCAGTTAGTGACGACGGCGGTTTGTCCGAGAGGACATCTCCTTCGGGTATTGAGTCTGGAATCTGTTGTTGGTGTAAGACAGGGTTCGTTTGCTGGTGGAGCGAAATTGGTGATATGGTTTGTCCTCGAAGTCGATGCCGACGAAGTTTGTTGCCCCCCGCTCAATTGGGACTTCTTGACCGGGCGATTGAAGTTTGGCGAGTACTTTTGAGGTTTATTTTGGTTTGGGCTTCACCGCTTTTAATTCCAGTGCGGACTTTTCTAGAGATTTAGCCTGTTGTAGGCGCTCGGACAAGTCTGAACCGAAAAGAAAAGCGTCTATGGGTGCTTCCTCCAAAGTCTTTTTAAACTTATTGTTCAGGGAGCCGCGAATTAGATTGCGGTGGAGCATGGAGTCCTGATTAAAATAAATCACTCAGGAGCCTACCGGAATCGCTCAGAGCTTCAATAAGAGAAGTCCTTTCAAGCTGTTCATTCTTCAGGATTGAGGATAAAACCTTCCCAATTGCTGCAAGGCAAGCACTCAGTTGTGACTGTTTTTTTGGATAATCGTAAGTCTCTTTCCAAGACAGAATCGCTCACTGAAGCCGTAATTTCGAGATTGACTTTTGGAGGGTTTGCGGACCTGCAATTGGGCCCTGTAGGGTACTTTTTGAGGAGCTGTTGGACTATCTCCGGGTCCAAACCCATGTGGTCCACCTCTCCGCATACTACTATGGATGGCCTCACCCAAAGGTTCTGTTGGGTGTTCTGGAGCTCCCAAAAGCGATAACATTTCCGAATCAAGAGCAGCTTCCACTGGAAACGGAACTGGGTCAGGGGTCGCCTCCACCGGAACTGGCAGTTGAGTGTCTAAGCAACGAAAGAATAATTTAGAAGAATGTTTAGAATAATTGCGAGAAGTAACTATTCAAACAATATTAGGTCACATCGGACACCAACGAAAAAACCCCACAGTCCACAGAGAGGACGTAGGTGACAAATGTGAGCTACATAGGGTCTCCATTTCTTGGGGTCCGGTATGGCCGCATAGGACCCATAGCAGCCGGATTTTTTGGTCACATAGGACCGGTTTCCCCTTGGTTTGGTCACATAGTACCATGTTCCTTGGTAGCATAGGACCGAAAAAACCGCAAGGTTTGTCACACAGGACAAGAGACATGGTGAAATAAGTTTCCTTGAACAAGAGTTTAATACTAACACGGGGTGGTGTCGGAAGGTTCCTCAGGTGGATCCAAGCGGCGGAAACGACGTTTATTAGGCCAATTCTCGCAAGAAGATGAAGATTCGGAAGACGAGCGTGATCGACGGCGGCGTGTTTTGTGTTTGCGTCGTCTCTTCAATTTCCTCTCCAATTTCCCCATTCGTGCCAAGATATCGGGTCTTATGGGGTCATCTGAGCCCTCTGGGTCCATTACAAGACAGTTTTGAGGCTGTTTTTCTTCTCAAACGGGGCTAGGCGTCGGACACTTTTGCACAAAAAAAAACAATGTCGTCTCCATGTCACCCGTGCGCGTGCGTGGGTGGCACCGTCGATAAGTCAGCTTTCTGTCCTTTCAAATTTGTGGCTCTTTCAGCAGAGAATATTTACAATATTTGACCATAGAGGGCCAAGGGCGAACAATCATTGTTTTCCGCTAAAAATAAACAAAAATATAAGATTATTATAAAATTTCGATATTAAGAATTGAATATTTACGTTCAAATAGTGGTTTTATGATTATTTTAATAATATTACTTACGTGCGTCATGTTGGAAATTTTTTTCACGAATATCAATATTCAATTGTTTAAATACTTACCACTTGATATATTATTAAAAATTATTTTTAAAGTATTTGCCAACCTTAAAAAAATTAAAACAATTTTTTTTTAATTTATTTTTATTATTGAAAGCATGTTAGCATGAAAGCATAAAAGTAAGTTTTAAATATTCACTACTTTTTTTCTTCGGTTTTTATTCTGAAAAACTTAAATGTTAAAAATACAAATGTACTCTATTTCAGTTGATAGTAGAATTTGATAAACAGGGTTTTTAGCGGTTTTACTAAAGTTGTGTTGACTCTCGTAGCCATAATTTTTTATTTTATTTTTTAAAGGTGGCAGTGCTTTTTTTTTTCTGTCACATTAAAATTAAAGGTTATGTATGACGATGTTGGGGTTTAATAAAATTTTAAGGCATAATCGCGTTCTTTATTCAAACATTCAAGTAATAAAATACATTTTAAGCCGAAGCTTGTTTTTGGATGAAACATCAGTGAATAACTCCGATTACCTCCGATAAAAAATGTCGATCAAGTTAAAAGTTGAACACTATCAAGTCCAAGAATTTTGTTCAAAACGTTGATCGAACCTCTGATTTGAAAGGTTTGTAAAAAGAAAAGTATATTCTTGCTAGAATCTATTAATCATGTCCATGATGTTTGTGGCAGTTATCAATTTACAAATAAAACTTTTGAATGTTGTGCAAAAGGTTGGTTCTTAATAAATCAAAAATCGTTTTTGATAAAAACAAACATTTTAGCCACACCCATAGTTTTAATTAACAAAATTGTTATGAAACATACCTTGCACCTTGTACAGTCACGATCAGAAAGAATGACACCCCAATAAACCCGGCCGGCTAGCAAGGGGCTGAACTCAAGCCGCAGCATAAAAATCAACAAACATTCCTTCGAAGGTTTCAACGGAAGCATGATTTCGTGCTGTTACCTTTGTAACATCAACGATATTTTAATCGTGTACATTAATAAATGTAATTAATTCACTATTTACTCAAAATGATTAAAACTGTATTACATTATACGAGGAATTATTTGATGTGTCAACTTCTTAAGTAAAGTAAAATTTTAATTTTCTATAGATTTCCTACGCAACAAAGTATTTATTTGTGTCGCCCATTAGCTAAGAGTTGATTTTGTAAACGAGTCCTATAAGGCTTTTAATTTTATAATTATAAAAAATAGTAACTTCATTGACATCGCATTCTTTTCAAAAGCTGAAAGCCTTCGGTGCTTGCACTTTTCTGCATCCTGCTTTATTATTACCATCATTATCAGAAATAAAAGCCTAGTTAGCAAGCGTCTAATTTACAATTATTTTGTTCATCAATCAAATAAATTTTAATAAGGTCCGGTTTAATTGCAATAAAATTTTTATTTCACTTTATACAATGCAAAGTGAAGTAAATAAATAAAAAAAATTGTGGTGTTTCATATCTAAATTCCATTGGCTTTTTCGATAATTCCCTTTTTTTGTAGTCAGGTCAGCTCGTCTTCTACTTGCTTACCAAGGTGTAACGGAATTCTTCGGTGTTTGTTTGCTGTTGGTGGTATTGTTTTCTCAATATGAAGTTTTACTGTTGTTTAGTTTAGGTTCCCAACGCCACACATATTTGAGAGTAATTTTGTTTTACAAAATTCGCATCAATTCTATGTATGTTAAATTGACTACGTACAGTTTCACTGATGTGTTGTAGCTCAATAATGCTTCGCTATTGCCTTTGAGGACAAATACTTCGTCTTCAACTACCTTATTATTAAGCTGAAATTTTCCTGCTATCTGGAGCTGTCGGGTTGAATTATACGGAAGAATTATCGTTGATACTTTGTTCAGTTTTACTGGAGATAACTTCTCGAGTAGTTTTGTGCTGATTAAATTTACCGAAGAGCCTGTACCTATGGTAAATGGTATGAGAGTGTTGTTTAATTTCAACGTAACTTTGGGAATTGGCTGATATGAGATCATGTTGACTTAGTAGGACTTTTCTGAATCGCTGGTGGTGATGGTTTGTTTGTCGGTCATGTTGTTGACGTTAACTTTGCGCCTAAACGTCTGTTTGTTTTGTTCGTGTTGTTGAGGCTTTCTCGTAGACATGCAGACACGAGCAAAGTGGCCAGTCTTACCGCATTGATTGCATTTTTTGTTGTTTGCAGGACAAGTGTTTCTTCCTTTTTCGTGCCAGGTACCACCGCAATTTTTCCATATTGTGTTCTTAGGTTTAAGTTTGGCGCCGTCTTGTTTGTTATTTCGGTAATGAAGCCTGTTACACTCTTCTTTTGTTGATGTGTTTTCAATCTTTTCTAATTGCGTCTTTGTTGTTTCCATCGTTGGTCCTCTGTTTAACAAATCTTCTAGATTGGGCTGTTCAGTCAAGCCGTACCGTCTTAATTCGATGTATCTGGTGTTTTGAATTGTTTGCGATTTTATTTCGTTGTTCGGGGACTCAAAGTTGCAGGATTTGGACAGTTTTAACAATCTTGCGTAAAATTGATCGATTGTTTCTATTTCACATTGTTCTGCTTTTCTGAAGTTAAAGATTTCAAATTCCTTATTCACTTGAGGGTGAAAATATCTTGTCAATTTGCGTTCAGCGACTAAATAGGTATAAGGTTGGGGGTCTGCGGGGTTTGGGGGATCGTCTGGCAGATTGAGAAATAACCCATGCACCTGCTCACCTGCATAGTGGAGCAAAATGTTGTTATGGCCCGTTTTCTTTCTGCGTTGTTGATGTCGGTCGCCACCAGGTAGTTTTCGAAGCGATTTATCCATTTTTCACAAGGAACGCCAATGCTGTTGGGGTCCTCGTAGATGTTGAAAGGTGAAATTGGGATTCGTCCAATTTGTGCTTCTATGTCACTGTTTTCGTTTTTGAAACTGACGAGAGGCTTCACCGATGTTGTAAAGGATTCAAATAATCGGCAACCAAGACGTACTCTCACAGCAATTCTTAAAGCGTTGTCGTCCAGAAGGGTGCCCAAACTTGAACATGGCAAAGCGTTTAACTAAGCTCCTGATTCATGTGTAGTAACTGCCAGCAGTCGTGCTTTTTCATCATCTCTGCAGCATGGGTTAATAAACAGTTCTTGGACTTCAAGGTAATAGGATGGATACAAGATCTCTGCTTACTAAGAGACGGTGCTGATGGTAAATCACAGTTCGACGTTTGACACCAAAATGACTCTGCTTCATCTTGATTAGGGTCATGGGTAAAGGAACGAGATGTTGATAACCAGGAGCCGGCTTTCGCTACAGTTGCGTGAAGTGAAAAGAGAAAACATGGTACTGCTATATCAACTGCTGGTGAAACCTAGGCCACCGTCGCGGACAGGAAGGCAAGCTTGTTTCCAAGATTGTTGATTTAAATCTACATTGCAAACAAGTTGGAGGCAGTTATAAGTTTCATTATCAAAATCCTGAAGGAGTGGTTGATGTTACCAAGAAGGGCATGTTCGTAAATATTAATTAATATTAATATTACAATAATATTATAACGTAAATATAAATCATAAATATATAAATATATGATTTAATAATAATTTCTACTTTATGTAAAATATGAATTTACTGTTTAACCGTTTAACTAATTTTATCGTATCATCGTTTATTATGTCTCTATAATTGCAAATATTTCTGTACAATTATATGGGTCATAATATCATAGAAATCCCATAACACGTTAGTTACACATAATACATTACTTACTGCCAGATACGATGATTTATTGTAACAATTTATTAGAACTGATAACATATTAACATAGTATAAAATTATTTTTGAACATTAATTTCAATATTTTTACAATTATGAAAACTTAAATACACATCTTTCCCATCCATCTTGACTGCCGCATCTCCTGTAGCGCTCTCAGATAATTCAGCACACTTTTTCATTGATTCTTTAGTATCAGAAACACTTGCCATAGATACCCTTCCGACCTGAATTTTTTGCGCAATGGATATCTTCTTTTCTAGATTTTCTTCTAAATACCTCTTTGTAACCTTGCTGGACTCCCATCCACCCAACTCTTGCAGTTCTAACACGTCTCCACCGGCGTTTACAAGCATGGTCGCTGCATTTCTCCTAATGCATTTGAAAGTTTTGCAAAATACGCTAGCAAAACGGTTTCTCCAGCACTCCCAATCTGTTCCTTGTCTCGCCACTCACAAAAAACACGATATTCTTTTTCGTATTGAATTTTTGACTTGTCTGGCAACAAATTCATTTTCACACTTTCTACTGACTTTAAAATATGTTCGGGAATACCAAAATCTTCCATTACTTTTACCAGGCACTACCAAACGTGGCAAACCTTTGACAATTTTTTTTAATTCAATATAAACAAAATCAGTGTTTTGTTTCAAAATTGCTTGCTTCGATGATACGATAAAGCTTTGAATATAACTCGAATATTTGCGATTTAAACCATCTCGGACGTTGCTAAGATGACTCGGTTGTCGCCTCGTCACTTAGCAACGTCCTCGATTATTATAAATCGCATAATATTCTCGTTATATTAATAGCTATAACCGATTAACTAGTTAATGATTTAACCGGTTAATTTGGCTGATGAACTAATTAACCTGGTTAAATTTTATGGCCGGTTTGGTCGGCCAAATTGTACAGCACTAGTAATTATCATAAATATCTACACCTTACTGGATTGGAAAACCTCACACACCAACAAACTGGGATTACTCAGTGATATAACTCACCTTTGAATGACTTAACTATTCACTGATAACTTTGCTCACTTTCAAACTACACCTCTAAAGTGTGAGTGAAGACTAAAAACTCATATGCAGGTTTGAAGGCGTCGGTCTCACGGTCAACTTGGGTTGGCCTGCTTGACATCCTGGCTAACTCATAAATTAGGTTCAAGTGTTTATGTTTCTCGAAATAAAAGTCTCGGGGTCTTTTCGGAACTTTACTAACTAATTACCCTAATTAATTATATACAGGCTGTATTTTGAAAAACGCCCCAAGCGATAACTCCATTGTTATGATAATACTTCTTAGAACAAAGTTGAACATTTTTTGTCATCTATCGATTGGGATAGATGCTAAATTACTGCTGTTTTCTGTTTCACTGAAAATGACATCAACTTTATTTTTTTTAATGGAACACCTTGTATGTTTTACCACTTGCCTAAAACCAACCGTTTGTGAGATATGCGTCAATTAAAAATTTATTAAAGTAGGCAGTGGAAAACAATAATATCAACTAATGTTGACAAATATTATTACTTTGCATTTTCTCTTACTATTTTTATACTTTTTGGTGTCAATCATGGCTGATAATATGTTAACAGAAATGATTCAAGAATATTTTAAAGGCAATAAAAATAGTTGGAGACCCCAACGCCTTTACACTGGGCGGTTTCCAATAAGAAAAGTTTCAATTCGTCGACTTGAAGAAAATTTGAGGGTGTTTGAAGTTTTTAGCAAACCCAAATTAGAACAGTTGCCTGTGATGAGCCAATGTTACTTGCAATTTGGTGAGTTCATGTTCTTGAATTTTCTTCAACACCCATCTAATTCTGTATCTTTTTGAAATTGGCGATGTTCTAATTTGGGTTTTCTAAAAGTCCAAAACATCCTCAAATTTTCTTTAAGTCAGAAATCACCCAGTGTAAAAGCGTAGTGCTTTCCCACAATTTTTATTTCATTCAAAATATTCTTGAATCGTGTCTGTTAACACATTATCATCCATGATATAATTAACACCAAAAAGTATAAAAACAGTAAAAGAAAATGCAAAGAAATAATTTTTGTCAACATTACTTGATATTATTGATATTATTATTAATAAATTTTTAATTGACGCATATCTCACAAACGGTTAGTTTTAGGCATATAGTACTAAAACTTGCTAAAAGACAATTAAACAAAGAATCCAAAAATGGTAAAATATACAGAGTGTTCCATTAAAAAAAAAAGTTGATATCATTTCCGGTGAAACAGAAAACAGCATTAATTTAGCGTCTATCCCAAATGATAGTTGACAAAAAATGTTCAATTTTGTTTTAAGAAGTAACCTAAAAAATAATAGAGTTATAGCTTGGGGCGTTTTTTATAATACAGCCTGTATATACCAAACTATGTGAAAATAACTAAATTAAAAATGAAAAAAAATTGACCACTCGAAAATCCGCCCTACAAATGTTTCCAAATTTGACAGTTTGGCTTGAAATATTTGTTGCAAATCATTAATTACTTTTTTATATCAGACATCGCCTTAATAGTAAAATGACACCTATTGCAAAAGATTTTAATTTTTGTTGGAAGGCATTTTTTTAAAATTGCGGCAACTTTCAGGGTGCAGATCAAGAATGCAAGTTCTCCTTCTACAGTTAGTAGAAGGAGACTTGGATATTTCGATGAAACAGTGACAACACCATATCATCCAACCATATTAAAATAATCAAATTGAGATGACAAGAATAAATTAAAGCAGAATATAAACAATAAATCTCGACGCGAAAACTGTAATGAGTCCGAGCGCGAGCTGAAAATTAAGAATCCATGAAATAAGCCGACGCGAAAGAAAAAAGCCCACAAGATAAATGCTCACACGAAAAAAGATCACACTGAAAAATACTCACACGAAAAAAAACCCACACAGAAATAAGCCCACATAGAAAAAAACACACTGAGAAAAAATCTCACATGGAAACAACCCCACATAGAAAAAAACCTACACAGAAAAAAACCCACAAGGAAATAAGCCCACTTGGAAAAAAACGCACAATGAAAAAAGCTCACCCAGAAAAAAACTTATATGAATAAAAGCCCAATCGTCGAAAAGCCCTCGGGAAAAAGCTCACAGAAAATTGACTCACAGGGAAAAACAATCTCTGCTGTCGTGGATGAATTTATAATAGACTGAAAACCCGTCCCCGCCTATGTCTTAATACGATGTTTACGTTCATTCATAAGAAAAAACTTTGGAACGTAAACAGCGTAAAGACAAAAAAATTATCGCTACATTAGGGTAGATCAGTGTCAATGTTGGTGGGTCAATACTTGCTATTATAAAAAAATGCTCGAAATCTAGTCATTCGTTGGCAATGCACACTTCTTGTACTCTTCGGGCTAGGGAAGCTTGCGTTCGCACACACAGCCCTTTGAAGGTATAAATTTGAGCTGCGTACACTAATTCACTAATTGTTTCATGTGAACCCCCAAAAAACACACGTATTTAAATCTGGTGACCGCGGTGGTCATTGGCGACCAACATCTCTAGGGAAAATGATTGTTCAATCCATTGGTGACGACTTTGGCATAATCTGATGGAGCTCCACTTGTAAATACCGCATGTGTCGCCAAGGGCACGTCTTCGACCAGATCGGATAACACATTTTCCAAAAAATCCAGATAAACGGCACTAGTTAAACGTTGAGGTAATATGTGGCGTTTGAGTAGTTGGCCATAATGACTTGATTGACAATTTGATTTCAAATCGATGTGAACAATTCACCCGAAAGCGCATTAACGACTAACTAAACTGACACGTGTAAACAAGTGATAATTTTTTTGGACAAAAAGTTTCCTTTTTTCTGTATAAAAACTTTCACGGTCAACATTCAATGCAATTTATTTTCATTGATATTTTTACTTCCAACTAACAAGGACAGACACACTGAACGGCTTGTGAAAATCATAGGGGGGAAATTGCAAAAATAAAATTTGGATACGGAATTTGTTTGGTCTTCAATTCGACTTTTCATAACAAATGCTCTTAGTGGTTAAAATATTTGCTCGCAATCCACAAACACCCGGTATGAAAAGCATGTGAATCACAACTGACCACTGTCGAAAGAGCGTTCGTCAAGGAATAATTCAATACCACTTACAGAAGAAAGTATCAAATATAGCCACTTAAACAAATCCAAACAACCGGAGCGCGAAAAACACATCAACACCTCTCAAACACGTTTTAGGCAGAAAAAAAAAGATAATCAGTTATACCTTTTTTTATTTAATCAATTCATCTGGGCTTTATTGCTTAAGCATATTAGTACTTTAGCTGCTTTGATCATATATGTAAATGAAACTTCTAGTTGCCTTTTATTCAGTCATTAAAATGTCACTTTTATCAAGTTTGGAGAATTTTTTTTATTTAAAGCATAAAAAAGATGACATTCTATATTCTTTGTAAGAAATGGTTTTAGAATCAGAATAGCCATATTTCTATGATATTATGTATGTATAGAGCTACGTTCTTCAATAGTATTATTTTTTTAATTTTTTATATACCTGCTTGTAAAATTTTACATAATGATTTACGGACTGCGAGTTGTCATTTTGTTTGCATTTTCAGACCTCAAATTAATCTTGAATTAAAATTTAATTGCAATTATATGTTCTTTAAGCCAGCTCATGGAATTTTTTAATGGTCTTTTTATTTTGTATTTTTGCTTATTTTCTTGGCTTCGCAGTCGTTACGTTAGGTACAACGTACAGGTCTTCTATAATAATTAGGATGCCAGTATCGACCAATTACATTCCTCAAATTAGATGGTATTTTCGTTAATATTAGACATTTTTTGTTGTACATATTTTAGATTGTTTCAAGACTAACGAGACCGACGTAGCGACAGATAGTAGAGAATAAATTAATGTTTTTATAAAGTTTAAAAAACGCCACTAAGTTTTAATGAACTTGGGAAATGTAATATAAATATTTCAAGTACGTCTGATTACTGTTTTTAAATCACGAAATAAGGCTATCTCTGGTTGTTTTTTGTTTTGCTTAATTAGCGGAAATTTGCTGTTAAATAGTTTGTCGCTTGTTTGTAGGTCGAGGTATCCACGCATCACGGACTTTATTTCTAATAAGTTTGACATTAACTGCTTCTACAACTTCACATTTTACCTTAAACAAACAACTTTTTTCCAACACTAATCTATAGTGCATTTAAACTTTCATCTTATGGTGCCGTTAATTAATATAAGCTCTTCTATAAAACACGTCGTCAATCGAATCGTATTTTATAAATACATAAAAACTCTTATCTTGGCATTTTGTCAATTTTGACATTATTTTGAAAAGATTTTTCATAACAATTTCTGAATTTAGTAAAATTTCTGATCCAATTTTAGTGTTGGAAAAAATTGTGAAAACAACACAAGTTTTATAGTTTAAAAATCTCGGTTTATTAAATTCTCACTCCTTGACGGTTGTTCGAATTTAAGCTACCACCTCAATTTTTAAACTCTTGTTATCTCAGTAGCTATTTTACCTTTACTGTTCATTTAAATGTTATTAAAGTTTAGGCTGAAGCTTCAACTTTTACTCGCCATGTTGTGACAGTATATCTGCTTTAGTTTTTGCTTTGTATTACGATTGCTTCCCAGTTGTTGTTGATACCGGTATCAAAAGCAGTGGATGATAGTCTTCGTCTACGTCGTATGTGTCGTTATTAAATATTTACTCTTGGAACTTTTAATCTATCTTTGGCTTCTGCTTCATAGTATAATTCTTATTTGAAATTAAGTTTATATTTTAACTTGTGGTTTTGCATGCCTCGCATTTAACCTTTATCTTTGTTATTTTTAATTTTTCTTAATAAGAAACAACATCGTAAATTTTTCATTGTTTGACGTTGATTAATTGAATGCCATCGGGCAAGTTTCTTTCTATTAATTATACACAGGGACATTTTTTATGTTTGATAAAACATGCTTTCTTTAAAAATAATAACTTGTATTATTTTAGAAAACAAAGTTTTGGCCTTTAATTATATTAGTTCATCTCGAGGGGGAAAATATAAGAAACAATATTTGTTACACTTTTGTCGAAAGAATTGTTAATTATAGGTTGAAGCAATAATTCTTTAAAAAAATATCTGTGAGTGAGGAAGGAATTAGTTTAATAGTATATTACAGCCGAGTTGGGAGTCGAGGTAGTAATGAAATTTCCACCGAGGTTTGTATGCTATTTTATTTACAATTTTGCTTACATACTAAATTATTGCTGTTGATTTTGGAAAACTTGCTTCGATTGTACTTTATTACATCTCCTGAATGCTAATTTTTTGTTCCACATAATTGTGATGCCTACTTTGTACTGCGGAATCTCAAATTCTGTCAAAAAAATAAATTAATTATTAATATCATAGAAGGATCGGCTTTTGTAACTTTTTTTTATTGTTTGACAAAATACAAATTTTGCACATAGCCAGCCGTATTTTCAGGATTAAAGACGATATCCGATTTTCCAGCAATGTTGAAGCATTGACGTAGTTGGTATGCTAACTAAACTAAATTTGATCTTGGTTTGTCAATTAGAACTTCGCATTTTGCTTTTCGGATAAAATTGATATGATTTGTCAATTGAATCAATTATTTCACAAGTCTTAAAATACGTCGTCTAGCCAATTACCTGCTCTTCGATTTTTTTCTTCAATCATTAATAATAAACCTTTAGGTGCCGTAAGTTTCTTTTTATTACAGTAAAACCTCTCAACAACGGACACCGATGGGGAATCTTTAGTTGTCCGTTGTGGAGAGGTGTCCCTTAATGAGAGGTGTAACAGTCGCAGAGAGTCACAGTAACAGAGAGGGCCAGTAACAGTCCTCTGACGGGGTCTTTCATTAAGGGACAATCTTGTCGTAGCTTGGCTTCCAGTTTTCTAAATGTTTCAGGAACCGGATGCTTTCGATTTGGATACCTCTCCAAATACAGAGCTGCTGCCACAGGAGTATTTTTCTTGCATTCTCTATGGATTAAGAGCAAGCCCACTTTTTTGTTATTTGTGTAATAATACATTGTACACTGGCGGGTACGGAATTTTGGACGATTTGTCATTCGACTGGCATAAAAATGTAAAACGGGCCTTAGGCAATTAACCTCACTTTCGGTTTTTGTAATTTTTATCCTGAGAGCGAGAGAAAAAGTGACAACAAATTAAAATAATTTATTGATCTTATATAAAAACACGTATTGTTGCCATTATCGTTTCGGAAAATCGAGGCCAAAAATAAATTTCAACTAAACTAAATTTTAGTTTCAAACGTCAATCATAGTGACAATAAAGCGTGGCTTACATTGACATTTTCTGTCCAAAATTCCGTGTCCGCCAGTATATTAACGAAAATTGACTATTACTTTTTAAAAGTCAAAATAAAAAGATATGCAAAGTATTCTTGGATTCAATTTTATAATTTTTAAAAATGAGGAAGCTAGACGCCTATGTGAGTTGTATAATGGGTTGCTGCTCAAATTATTTATTATTTAATATTTATTATTAGCAAGGCTAAGTTGATCAACAAATTATTGTTTATTTGCGTTAGTATTGAAAGTACAATTATTATAAATAATAGGAACGTTACTTGTATTATAATTACTATTACTTAAACAAAAAGTACTAGAAGTAGAAGGTACCGTAGGGGGTGAAGAAATATTTGTTGAGATATCAGTAGCATTTAATCTGCTTTGGAGCTTCTCTGATTTTCTTATAGCTCTCGTCGTGCAAATTTTTTTTGGCAAATTCTATTTTGTTTTGTAGAGAATTCCCAACATTTGATTTTGCAACCTTTGTTAATTGCCATCCTCCGTGACGTTTGAGTCGCTAGCTAGAAGTGTTGCCGAGCTTCTTTGAAATGCATGACCAGTGTAAAGAGAATAATCCTTCAGATTTAAATATTTTGCAACTTTTGATGGCCAACTACCAATGATATTTCTTCCAACAACTTGATTGTGGCACTTTCCATTGGAGAATTTCATGAAAAATCTATCAGAAGCAGCATTCTTTGGTTGAAGATGAGCATATTTACGATAAATCTCAAGATAGTCGATTATTTCATCTTTACTGTTGGTAAAACATCTTGAAGTGTTTGTCTCAGTGAACGGTATTTTAACTATTATTAACAATCCTTGATCTTCGATATCCGTAGCTCTTATGTTGTAAAGCTCTTCTCGTCTCCAAGCACCCGTAATGCCAAAAATCATTGCGATGTAATAAAACAATTTATTTACAAATATTAATAAATTAATAATGAAAGACAACTAACCTTTTGAATCAAATATTCGTTATCTGCTGCTTCAGTCAAAAATTTTAAAAGATCTTCTTTAGTGAAGATTTTCGATTTTTTTGGTTTCCACCCAGATGCCTTTTTCTTAAGAAAGGCAATTAATGTCGCATACTTGAAATATCGATAGAATTATTGAGGAAAATCGTACATTTCGGCATCGAATATTCCGACCATAAACTGCCTGGAGATTTTAGCTTTTCGTTGCGATTAACGAAATAGGCAAACAGCACTTTTTCATTAAAGCCATTTAACTTCTTTTTGTCGCACCACTGATTGAAGTTATCGTAAGTATTTTGATAACGGGATCACCGCACTGCAACCAATCTTTCATGCATCTTCTAATTCAATGTTTTTGTTGTTTTCACTTTTACCCATTATTGATGCAGGGGATAATATAATTAGTTTTCTTGGAGCAAACGACGCCAAAACCAGCAAAAATTCAATATGGTGAAGCTTGTTTGAAATCAAAATTGTATATCCATAACAACGAATGTATCAAATGCAACTTTAAAAACTGCAGTGCAATTATTATTGTATTTCACTAATTGTATTATTTAACACAATGCAAATTAATGCCGTCGTGCAAAAAAACGTCATAAGCATCACGAGCGTTATTTGCGTTTGGGCTGCGCCCTCGGTTCCCACATATTTGCCCTCAATTTGGTAAAACGTACCTACCGCTCTTAATACTTATAACTATTACTTCCACGGTGAAATTAGGGAATCCATACAATTTAGTTCAAAAGTGTGTGCCACTATTTGACAAACTATCCGTCGAGTTATGAGTAAAATGTCTTTGATAAAATTGTACACCTCAAGTTTTCAGACGTAACACTCTGTGCATGTGCTGCCGATTTGTTGGCAACATCGCATCTGCAGTTTTTATCACGATTTACTTTGTGAATTAAAGAAGAATCTGTGTAGTAACTAGTGAAATATTGTCCTAATGAAGCCCATTATTTGAAAAAGATAAAAGTTTAAAAAGTCGTTATTTAATTTATAGATTTGCAACAGTTTATTGTATATAATTTGCAGTGATATGTTGCACCAGTTTTGTCCAACTTACAACATTATCTCGAGTCAAAATTTTTTAAAGTATTAATGCCAAGTGTTATTTATAGACGCATAACAATTTAGATACGGCACATAATAATAGTTCGAACTTAGAATTTAAAGCGGTTGTCATTGATTTATCTTCTTGGCTTGCAACGTTAGAGTTCTAATTTCGTTATTATTATCAATTAGTCTAGTAGTTCTATTAAAATTGTTCAAGGACTGCACAGATGTGGCATAAGATGTCCTTAAGGAATTGCATTGGCAGAATGTTTAAATATTATTATTTTTTCAATGATTACAAATTTTGTGATTTTCAAACTTTTACATTATTCGGTTACTTATTTTCATTTTTTGGGATTTTCATCATTCATTTCTAATTATGTAACTTAAATTTTATATCACATCTTCGTATTATAAGTAAAAATTATAACAGTATAGCGTAATGTTTAGCTTTGTATTGCGAAATCATTCGTATTTTTGAAACGTTTTTAATTAAACAATAATGGTTAATGTAATGTGAGCTCTAATTAGTTTTTTCCTCATATGCGATATCTCGTGCGTCGGGAACCGTTTTGAGCAAATTTGCTTAGTTTAATTAATGTATGGGACGTGTCTTGGCATATTACATATACTTAGAAAGTTTCCGAGTCTGGCAGTACAGAATTCTATGACAGACATGAAACTACGATTGTCATCTTCTCAAACCTAATAGCAGGAATAGTACGAGTAGATAGGCGGCCAACTTAATTTATGCTATTTTAAAAGAAAGCAGAAACTTAATAATTTTGTCTTTACATCGCTTTTGAACTAAAATAAACTTTACGTTGTCATTCGTGTACGCCGCCAAATTGTGTTTCCATCGTTTGAGAAAATTGAAAAGGAGATTGAACGAGTTGTTATAGCTTTTTGAGGATTCACGTGCAAATGAGCATAAAGGTGCAGATGTAAAGATAACTCAAACCATTACGTAAGGTAAACGTGCGAATAGGGGATCAAACACGTTCCTGAAATTCATGCATAGAGTTCATTTTATTATTTCTAAAGACCCGCTTTTCTAATTAGGTTTATTTGTCGCGCGAATTTTTATTTTTAACTGATAATCTTATTTCTTTCTTATTTGAAGATAATTTTGCATATGGTTGAATTATTTTTAAGATAGGCGTTGTTTCGTGCAATTATTTTTTGTGCTTTTTTTAATGATTTTAAATACATAAAAACTTGGAAAAGTTTAACTATAGATGGTTAATGGTTAAAACAGTTCTAATTCTATGCTAATGAAATTTACCTTATAATTTTTTGCAGGACTTGAAATTAATTTTCATCGGCTTGATGACAATATTTGTTGAGGAGATATTTGTCGTCATTAATTTTTTAATAAAATGTTTAGTGTGTTGAAATCTTTTCTTTGTTTTTTGTTGTTTTAATATACAGTATGTTTCCGGATTGGGTTTACAAGAGGAAATTTTTTTGTCTTTTATTTTACGCCAAAACTGCAAAGAAAAAACATTTTTTGCTTCACCTGAAACGAGCAAACCTGTAATTAAAACTTCATTATTCTGATTCGGTGGAAAGAAAAGTTAATTTTTCTCTTCATTTTCGACTTTTTCTCTGCTTTTTAAGTGGTATCACATTGGCGGTTTTATTTATCTGACAACTATGTCACTTTGACAATTAATTTATTAATTAAATATGGATAGTTCTTGTTAAAAATGACTTTGTGTTTTATCTTAAAGTGGTATTTTTGAGTTGCTATTTATCAAAATTATGTTTTTCACAAACATTTTTGTTATCTAACTTGCAAAAACTCATTTGTCAAAGTGACATCATTGTCAAATAAATAAAACCGCCAATGTGATAGGACTTAAAAAGTAGAGAAAAATTTTCTAAGTGCAAAATCAAGAAAAAATGGACTTTTCTTTCTACTGAGTTAGAATAATGAAGTTTTAATTACAGATTTGCTCGTTTCAGGTAAAGCAAAAAATGTTTTTTCTTTGCAGTTCTGGCGTAAAATCAAAGATAATTTGTTTTACCTCTTGTAAACCCAATCCGGGGACATATTGTATGTTACTTGTGTTTTTGTGCAATTTTTGTAATTAATACATTTGTGTTTTTATTGTTTTAGATGGGCACAGCACTTTCTATAGAAGTCAAGGATTTGCCAGGCGATGTAATGGTTAGTGCAGGTTAAAAAAACCTACCTATGTTTTGCATACCACCGTATGTGAAAAAAGAGAAAGTCTTGTACGAGTTTAATCGGATTCATATTATAGATGTTCCAAAATTGGTCATATTAAATAATAATTTATTTTTATGGATTAGTATATTTTCTATTGTTTAATAGTTTATACAATATTATTTATAGTATACTATTTAACGAGTATAGTATAATGGTGGCTATAATTCAAGAATTATTTGCGAGTCACATAAGACGTTTTATATAGGATCTGTTTTAGACACGAGTACAATGAGACAGAATCGTTAATTATAAAAAATTATAAAAAATTATTTTATAAACTCGATTTCCAAACGTTCTGGAAATTCCTGATGAACCGACTTCTCTGAAACTTCTTCACAGGTATTGTTCTTTCTCAACATTTTCTTCGATCTGATACAGATTAACATGCCAATGTTTAGAGCTTGAAAACTAATGCATCATCCTTTTTAAATAAAGAAGTAAGTGAGAGTGAGAGACCAGAAAAACATTAAGAAGTACAAAAAAATTGACGTTTTGTCATCGCGATGTAAACGTGGTGAGGTGAAACGTCAGATGACGCACCGGTCAACCCCCGTGATTTTTCCCATACAAATATATATTTTTTAGATAAGAAAAAAACAAGCTTTTTAAAAATGACAGCCATCTATGATATCTATTTAAGAAAATACAGGTTTATTTTATTACGGCTAAATAAACACCTGAAGAAAATTGTTAACTACATTATTAAATTCTCCGTAAAAAGTGCCTGTATAATGTTTGTCAACAAGTCGAAAACAAAAGACGATAGCGGAATGCGGTTTTACCCAATATTATTTTCTCAAAAAAATGGGCCCCAGAATGTATTACTTGTTTTTGGCTAAACCTCTTAGTTTCGGAGATTCCCTATTCGGACATCCAAAATGCAGCACCCTGTACAGACAAAATATGGTTTTATTCTTTCTGAAATTAGTTTTCTATTATTAAAGAAAGTACCTAAAATGTTTTGTTTTGGTTTGAAAAGTCGTTTCCACAAAAGTGTTATCTACGGTTCTGGTCAAGGAAAATTAATTTAAAAAAAATCTTTTTTATATGTACAGAACTGGATTGAAAATATTTAGTGGTTTACACGATAAAATTTTAAAAACCAATAATTGTTTGTAGCAAAACAATATAATATTATAGCTAAATCAAGGAAGCTTCTGACTGCAGTGATTAATGAGAGTGATTAATGACTCATTAATCACTAGTGATTAGTGGGTATTATTAACATAGAGCAAACAGACGTATAAGGGGTACATTATACAATAGTCGTGGATAAACTATTATTATACATCGGCGACTAATTTCAGCGCATATTGCCGTTTTACCTTTAGACTTGTCATTTTATTTGAGGTTCCACCTGCATACCCATTTAATTATTTAATTTTTGGAAACCCATGACAGTAGTTGTTAAACTAATCACTATTTCATTAATAGTCATAAACTGCAGTTTTTCAGAAACAATTATCATTTGTTCTATTAAGAGACGGCATAAATATGATTCTAGTTTATCTATGTTAATCACTAACTAACTAAAAACGTTGTAATTTTGAAAGGGTGTACAAACTAGAGAAGATTATTCAATTTTTCAAAATTTGTAATCGAGTTCGTATCGGAATATGTATTATTGATTGCATCTTAGAGGCACAGGCTTCGTAAAACACCCTGAACATACTTTTTATTATATGATGTTTTTTTTAAAACTTGTTTCGTATTAAGTATTTAGTGTACTTTATATTTAGTTTATAAATCTACAAAACTAACACATTCTGAGTAAGTATTAAGCGGTAAATGGAGAGGAGGATAAATCTCTTCCGCATAAACTTGGGGACAGCCAGAAAAGACCTAGATTAAGTGAATGAAAACCGGAAAGGTGTTAATACCGACACACTTTAATAAGGTTTTAGTCTTGGTTAAAAGCTCAGTCAGATAAAAATAAAACTCTCTACTTTATCGCTACAAAACCCTTACCGAAACGAATAATAATAATTAATTTATGAAATTAGTTGAGTTAGGAGTGTGTATGTGGAAAATTAAAATCTACTTTGAAGGTTTTTGCTGATAATGTTTAGTATCTATCAATTTCCCACATACCTTTTTAATAATAGACTTTATCGTATCATCATCTATTATATTCACTTAATACGTTCGATACGAGACATTATACCAACTCAAAATATATTAGGTACAAAATCATAGTAAACAATCCATTGATCTTTCAATTTTTGACACCGAATTTGATACATTGCCTCTCCTATTCACACGATTATCTTGCAAATCTAAAATGTTTCCACCGGCATTTAACATGATTTAAACCATCTCGGACGATGCGGAGGTGACTCGGCTAACCTCGTCACCTAACATCATAGATGAATACTTTATCTAGGGTATATAAATAGATGGAGTACTCATGTATATGTCGTAGTCATTGGGCGTAATACGTCATTCCGCGGAAAGCCTAGTCTTTGGCCGTACTGCCGGCAGACGCTGTAATCAAATGAATATTCCTTTGTTTGACTGAAATTTTACGTCATTTCAGGGATTGCCCACTTAATTCTCGTCAAACAAAGTAACCCGTTAAACCATTACATGTTACAGCGTTTGACGGAAGTGTATTTAGTCATTTGCTGAAAAGTCTTGAAATGTTTGATACTTTCTGTAGAAATGTAAATTTTTGGTAGAAGAAAAGAAAAGCCAAAAAGCTAAAATATTTTTATTGTAGCAAAATATTTGTTTCGTTTATTTGGAATAATGTAAACATATAATATTATAAAATCATATAAAAAACGTTAAGTACATGACCTAAACAACAGATAAAAATATATTTTTTGCCTTCAGGTAAATTAAACAAAAGTAAAAATATATTCTTTAGAAATCTTTTGCAGCCTAAAATATGTACAACTGAAATAAGGGTGTATTTTGAGGTTAGAAGTCTTTTACCTCCTTCATTACTTCATAACGGAACGGTTTTTTGGCATCTTTGTTTTTCAAACAATATTCATTTAATTTGTCATAAAACAAACTCTTATAATTATCCATTTCCCAACAATTACTAAATGTTACGGCCCGAAATACTACACAATAAAATTTCAAGCTTTCAGCAAATGACTAAATACACTTCCGTCAAACGCTGTAACATTTAATGGTCTAACCGGTTACTTTGTTTGACGAGAATTATTTAGGCAATCCCTGAAATGACGTAAAATTTCAGTCAAACAAGGGAATATTCATTTGATTACAGCATCTGCCGGCAGTACGGCCAAAGACTAGGCTTTCCGCGGAATGACGCATTACGCCCAATGACTACGACATATACATACAGATACAGGGTGAATATAAAGTATGGAACCAAGCGGTTTTATTTTTAATCATTTGCCTCCAGCAAATAATAATTAATATAAATTAAAGTAATATAAAAAATGTGATCGTATTTTCAGAACGAAATTTTGTTTTGTTTTGTATATACATGATACATACAACCTTTTGAACTCGTATTCAGCAGCGCCTCTGTAATTTGGACGCTGAACCATAGAGCAAAACCTGCCTTTTTTAAAAGATAGAAACAATGTTAATTGAGTATTTAGTAGAGGGAGATAAGTGCTACTAGAACTTTAATAGAGATTAAACAAATAAAATAGAACACCAACTTTTTTTAAAGATATCGAATCAATTTAGTGGTTAACATAGGTTGATGTACGTGGTTTCATACTTATATGGATTATATTAGAACAATTATGTTCGAAGAAGGAAGCATAAACAGTCTGGATTGTTGAGTTCTTGTCACAAGCGTGCCGGCCGGAACAAATCTTCAAATTTTTTCTGTCAATGTTCAGATTCTCATCACCAAAATTCACAAATTGTTAGTAAAACTTCCTTTACAACACAGTCACACATCTGTATACAATAACTGAATAAAAATCTAAAAATCAAAACTACACATAAGCACTTATTTGAACGATGTCACCGTCAAAATTTTGTTTTTTCTCGCACAGTCAACCGCTAAAATTTTAAAATTTTGATGCGAGCGCCTCTGGTGTTTGGACGCTAAATTAAATAGATAGACTGAATTCACCAATATAAGAAACCATATCATAATTATTATAAATCACTTAATTATTCTCGTTATATTAATAGCTATTATTCGCGGCTTTGCCGCTCGCTTCCTTCTAAATCTCACACTATCTGATTTGCAAATATTTTATATGTATAATTAATAAAAACTCACACTATCGGATTTTGTCAAAATTTATATTTAAATTTATTTCGCCTCATTCTAAACCTCATACTATCTGATATGGAAATATTTTATATATTTTTTTGTGTTACTTTTTATTAAAACTATTGTATAATGTTTAAGTTTAAAAGTTTTATAATTTGTTTTTTATTTTTGTAATTTGTTAATTATTTATTAGGAGTAATAAATAATAGTTATTTATTCGACGAGTGTGAGTGTAAATCGGATGGTTTATTTGACCGAGTAGATTTTTAAACCACGAGTGTAACGAGAGATTTACCATCCACGAGGTAGAATAAAGCGTCCGATTTACACTCAAACGAGTTGAATACAACATTTTATTCTTCGAATTAGACTCAACAAGGCTTAAACGTGCTTTAAATCTGTTAAAAGTAATTTGACGTTTCGTATTGTGAAATGCCAAACAGTTGTCAAAACTTTCTTACACGGGAGAAAAACCATAAATTTTGACAGTGTCGAAGAATAAATGATTTTAATCAAATAAATTGTCATACGCGCACGTGCTTGTCAAAATTTCAGTAGATATGTACAAACTTTGATTGAATGAATTATTAGACTGAGATAAACACATTGACTCACTGTACGTGAGAAAGAAACGAATGATTTTATTCGATAATTCGGTATTGCGCTCATATTCATTTCTTCGTAATGAATGATTTTTGATGAATGAATGAATTTTCTATTATCCAATAATTCCAATGACAGACAATTATGGAATTATTCGTTAAGATTTATTCGGTTGTGCCCATCACTAGCAAACGCTCGGCTGTAATAAAGTTCCTCCTTGCTCGGTTTGTAATATACTATTACCAATTCACTGAATATTTTGTATTATTGAAAAAATAAAAGAGAAAAATATGAAATTTATCTCTTTCGTGTAAAATATTACTATGCTTAATTTTGAATGAATTATATTTTTAGAGAATTTAGTTTTCCAACATAATAAGATTTCTCATTGAGTTATATTTTTATCTAGGATCTCCTATTTTTGCAAAGATTTTAAATAAGCAAAATACCTGTAAAACAAAAGTTATTTTGAGCGATGTGAGTTTTTTTGAAGTTTACCTAAAGTCGCGGTCAATTCAAAGCGGCCACTTCTCTGTGTAAATTTGTAAAAATTGAGTTGTGTAAATCCGACTTTAAACATCCAATTGTTTTTTTAGGGACCTATTTATCAAAAATGACAATTATGAAAAAGTCGGGTTAGAATACTTCTCATATAACATGTATTGCGCCTGTCACAATTGTTGTCACAATTTATTTATTTGTTTACTTCTACTGGCAACATTGCCACCACCCACTATATAGAGGTGGCGGGCTAGGGGCTGCCAACTTTGCAATAAATTAAATGGCCACAATGATTTGACCGCGACTTTACCGTTATGTTAATAACGCCACCGTCAGTTTTGGTAAAATAAAGTTATGAATTGTTAATTATCGTTCAATATGGAGATGTTGGATAAAACTTGCAGCACTCGTGGGTTGTTACATACAATGTTAGGTATTCATCGTAGAGTTTTCGCGAAAATTTTATATTATGCAACACACAGTAAAAAAGTTGAACTTGCTTGATACCATGTTTAATGTTTTACAAATAAGGAATGAAATAACTTTATTTAAAAATCAAAATGACATTTTGTTCTCTCTATACTCGTAAGGTTATAAGAAGGAATACTGCAAGAATTCAATGTTAGACAAAAGTTTAGAAACAGTAAACTTTTATTTTAACTAGCAAACAGCAGAAATGGAAAAAAATAATGTAAAAGGTTTCAAATCCGTATCTTCTATAATAACGAAGATATAATTTTTTTTAGATTTCGCCAAAATGTCAACTTTTGTCTGTAAGTCGAAAACAAAAGACGATAGCGGGATGCGGTTTTAACCAATATTATTTTCTCAAAAAATGAGCCCCAGAATGTATTACTCATTTTTGGCTAAACCTCTTAATTTCGGAGATTCCCTATTCGGACATCCAAAATGCAGCAGCCTGTACATATAACTTGTCAACTATGATTGACAGTAGCTAAAAATAAGGTTAACAGTCCTAAAGCATGCTTTACAATTTAATGTCACTCAAGTGACATTGACGACCAAAGTATTTTGTCTCCAACTGTATGCATACGATGAATTCTACAAACCTAAAAAAATCGTACGGTAACTAGCGTCATCTACTTGACAACTTTAAAACTACAGACATTCCAAATTTCACAAATTCTTTCTCAAATTTTCAAAAAAGTTCAAATATGGGCGGAAAATGTTTTATTTCTGGAGAAAAAAACACTATTTGAAATTCCAAGCGATACAGCAGCTCGTGCTAAATGGATCAAATATATTCGGGAATTTTGTGCTAATTTTAACAGCAAAAATTAAAAAAACCTTTCCCTAAGTTCCTACAGCTCATTATAATAGGCAGAATGCTCTCAAATATACATACATATTCCAGTTTCTGTCTTATTATGCTATAAATCCCCAGAATTGATATGAAGGTTGAAATTACGATTCCAAAAATTAATTAAATAAATACTGAATTTTTATATTCTATTAGATTCTTCAAAATTAAAAGACTGCAGTGTTATTTGCAAAAAATACTTAAAAAATATTACATTAAATCTGGAAAAAGGATTAGATTAATAAGGAGCAGCAACCTCAGTTCCGTTGTGTACCATTTGGCGATTTTGTTCTCCTAAAGGATACGAGTTCTGCAGACATCATCTAGCGAAACTCCCGTCAAAAATGACCATTTTCCGATATTTAGGACATTTCAACGGTTTGCGGTGATTTGATAAAGAGAATATTAATTGCCGAAATTTTGAAACTAAAAAGTCTAGTAAAAAGAATTTGCTCATTAATCAATTAATCATTGATGATATGCCTATTAAGGTTGAACTATACTGAATAAGAAAGTAAATCGTTATTTAAAAATTCTGAAAAAATATTCCTTTTTAATGGCCTTAGCAGCAATATATACAGGGTGTGCCAGAACTCGCGCCCCAGGGAAAAATGTCATGTAAGGTAAGACACCAGGAACATGGAAAAAATGTTAAAATAAATTCTATTTAAAAAAATTTCGAAGTTATGAGAGTTTAAATTTTGCACCTTGACTCTTATTTATTTCTGTTAGAAAAATAATTTTCTAAGTTTTTTTGCTACAGGTCATTAAAAGAGAATACAAGGAAGGTGTATCCTAAATTGTAACTCTGTTTAATGTTATTTGTGGCTTTTATTGGTAAAATTTTTGTACTTACTTTTATTAAATAATTATAAAAAAAACATATACAAGATTAACAGTATCATTAAATGTACATAAAAAATGTCAAATGTCAAAAAAATAAATGTCAAAATTTTTGACAGATAGAATATTTTAAACATTTTTTTCATGTTCCTGGTATCTTATCTTACTTGAAATTTTTCTCTCGGGCGCGAGTTCTGGTGCGCCTGTATAAGTTTGAATTTTTTTGTCCGTGCCTTTTAAAAATTAAATTAAAAACACCTCTATTTTTAAACAGAGTAAGTGCCAGTTTTTCAATCGTTGGTTAACCTCTAGTTAGTAGGCTTCTATGGAAATTTTTGCAATTTAACCAATCAAAATGATGCAGTTTTAGTTTAACTAGTGGTTTAACTTTAACTTAACGATTGAAAAATCGGCCCTAAGTAATATTAAAGTGAACTCCACAAATCGATAAATTTTTGTTTAGTCAAGTTGGGACATGTTTCGGCAACCTTGCGCCATCATCAGCCGTTGAAAATTGTTACACTTTAAAATAAAAAAATTACAAGATTAAAAAATTCAAATGTTAACTGTTAAAAATTTTTCCTGATTATAACCAATGAAAAAATATACAGAAGGAATAGGATTTAAACATTATTCCTCTGTAAAAAAGTAAAATGACGAGGTCAGTGAAGCTGGCCATTTTATTTTTTTATAAAAAAACTGTACGGAAGAATTTTTTGATTTATTTTTGGCGTATTGTAGATAACCCTCTTATGTCACTGTATTTTTTTTCATGCAATTTAAATAATGCGTTTTTTCATAAAAAAAATAAACACTATTGATTATTGCAATCCGTTACAAATACTCAAAATGAGATAAAAACTCTTTGTTACTGTGTTTTGTGAGGTACTCTCAAATTTAAGAACAACATCCAATTGTTAAAAAAACATTTTTTACTGTATTTCTTAAAAATGCAATTTTTCTTTGTTTTGTTTGAAAACTTGTTTGAACGGCTTTCCGTCTGTACACATGCGACAAATTCTTCTGGTGGTACATTTTGGAACTAGCTAGAGACATGCCATCTACGGAACGGTAGAGTAAATAGTTTTGAAAACTGTAATTTTATAAGAGTAATAATTTTCTGTAAGAAGACTGAAAACTGCAAAAATTTTAAATAAAAGAAATAATAATTTTTAATAAATTATGTACTATATTTTTTGTTTGTTCCAAAAAATAAAAATGGACAAGACTGAATTGCGACGATGGCGATGGTCAAATTATTAATCCTTGTCCAAAAAAGTCTCAAAAAAAGGTGACGATCGCATTGCGGCGGTAACAGGCAAGTATATATAGCAGGATTTTCATTACTTAAAATTTTTGCAAAAACGCTTTAGAAGTTGAGTTAAAATTTAATATAAAACCCATCAAATTGCATAAAAAAGTTCGTCAAAATTAGAGGTCAAAAAATTATTAAAAAAATTATCGAGTTTTGCACAATGCTAGACAGAAAAGTTGATTATCGGTTAATGATTGAAAAAGTTTGTTAAAAATTTTAATAAATTTTGTCTTAGGTACTTTTATCTTGTTGGTTCTAGTATGACCGACCTCTTACAAAAAAATTTCTAAATAAATCGGAGTTTTAACATTTTGCATCCACTTGCCTAGCCGAAGCCGGGTCTAAGAGTTTTATTATTTTATGATCGTTTTGTTATTTCTACCCTTCGGTGCTTGTTTACCAAACTGCTGAAGGCCAAGGTCCTTGAAGCCGGCTTAGAAAAAAGCCCTCTAGTGGCTAGTAGAAATATGAAAGACTGGTGTATCACAAAGAAACGAAGAAATGAAGCAAATCTATTCGACTCGGACCAAGTGTATGTTGGGTTGTCGGCTACGGCGCTAAATATGGCGCCACTCTGTGTGCCAGAAACACATTACTTCCCAGTATAGTTCAACCTTAAGGAAAAAATGTTTTATAGCCGATCGGAAGACTATATTTATGGTCTAAGTAATTGCGAACCCAACACGGTAGGAAAAAAACAGATATTGCAAATCTTCATTTGTTCTGGGGAGACAAGGCTAATTTAATTTTTTAATGTCAAGAAGGATCAAATTTAATATTTTTAAGAAGAGCATTTTTTTCTGAGTTTTGTGATGTAACACATGCATACCCTATTTAAAAATTTATCGAACTAATTAAATTTTGAACAATGTATTTTTTTTTAGCTTTAGAAATGTTGTCATTATCTATCGTTAGCTCTTTGCCGCCTGAACTTTGACCAAAAAAGAAGGTAAACTGTTTCCCAAATTTCATTGTGCTTTGTGAAATCGTTCTGAAAATATTTAGCTGTATCCATAATGTGAAAGTGAATTCTCATTTTATGATGTACTTGACCCAGAGTTGCCTTTTGAATTATTAGAAACAATTGAAAAAAAAATCTTATCCCCGAAAGCTGCATATATGGAGCATCTGTTGCTTTTGTTGCTGGTTACATTATAAAAAAATTAGACGAGACATTTCACTGCCATACATGTCTCTCACCTTTATTATCTACGGTAACTCCAGGACCTTTATTACGTTTAGTTTGTCTTCAAGATCGTGGTGGTCTGATACATCCTAATAATAAGTTTGTGTGTATTTTAAAAGAATTACCAGACATTGTTTCGCAGGTTTTGCCATATTTATTTGCAGAAAATCCTTGCCAACAATTAGTGAATCTTCCACAAATTCTTCAGTACGTCATTTTTACCTGCAGTGAACATAAAGATAAAATTTGTAAATTAATAATTCCACTCTAAATCAATTTTAAATAATATTTGTCTCGAAAAAACCGATAATGTAAAAAGGAAAGTTGTTCAGAACAAACCCATTCAAGAAATTTGGTACAATAATTATTCTCCCCGATTGATTCTTTCATGTTGTTTAATTTTGTATTATTGAATTTTTGTCAACGTTTATTAAAAAAGTACAAATTCCATCAATATTTATTATTTAACTTAAAAAAAAACTTTACGCTCTTCGACAAACGTTTCATTAAAAAAATAATTTAAGAAAAAATGAATTTTTAATGAAGTGCAGGTGATTTTCAGTTAACCAAGTAGATGACACTACTTATCGGACGATTTTGACGATATTTTTGAGGTTAGGAGAATTGACTTTTGGCTCGTTATATGGAGCGCAGCGGAAGACAGATGAAGTAGTAGGCCATTGTATAAATTTAATGACATTGTTAAAAATATTTTTGATAGGTATTGTCAAGTTGGCAATTGACAACTATAACCGAATTTACATTTGGAAAAATTTTATTTCCCGTTTTTTTTTAAATGTACAGGGTGCTGCATTTTAGATGTCCGAATAGAGAATCTCCGAAACTAAGAGGTTTAGCCAAAAACGAGTAATACATTCTGGGCCTCATTTTTTGAGAAAATAATATTGGTTAAAACCGCATCCCGCTATAGTCTTTTGTTTTCGACTTATAGACAAAAATTAACATTTTATCGAAATCTAAAAAAAATCATATCTTCGTTTTTACAGAAGACACAGATTTGTTTTCTGTAAATAAAGACATTATACAGGCACTTTTTTACGTAGAATTTAATAATGTAGTTAACAATTTTTTTCAGTTGTTTGTTTACTCGTAATAAGATAATCTTGTATTTTTTTAAATCGGAATCATAGATGGCTATGCCATTTTTAAAAAGCTTGTTTTTTTCTTATCTAAAAAATATACAGGGTGTTCGGTCCAAGTCGCTCCGGCTGATAACACCTAACCTTACTTCTTTTTTTTCAAAAAGTAAATATTTAAGTAATAATATTCATTCTTGGCTTTCTTAATAAATGTATCAAATTTTTTTAGCACATGTGGTGTTGCCGGACATGTCTATAAGTCGAAAACAAAAGACGATAGTGGGATGCGGTTTTAACCAATATTATTTTCTCAAAAAATGAGCCCCAGAATGTATTACTCGTTTTTGGCTAAAACTTTTAGTTTCGGAGATTCCCTATTCGGACATCCAAAATGCAGCACCCTGTACAGTGGCGGTCATTAAAAAGTAATACACGGGATTTTGACACATCCTCTCAAAATTTAAAAAATTTGAACAAAATGACTGTTCTTAAAAGAAAGAAGAACATTCTAGTGACATTTTAAACATGACAGTGATTGTCAATTTCAAGGGAAAATTTACAACGCCAAAATTTTTTTATTTGTCAAGTGTATTACTTTTCAATGGCCGCGACTGTAGCTGTATGTTAGACTCTAAAATGATTGACAATGATGCCATTGTAGATTAAAAGTATTTAAAATTAAATCTAGACGCTGCTTTAGATTGTATTTTGTATTGCATAACATTACGTTTTCACGGTATCTCTACGATTAAATAACCCTGTATAATTAACTCACTTAAGAAAAAATCGCTAATTCGACTACGTCTCGTGGACTCTCTTCTTGCGTGAGGAGGTAATACGAGTATGTAACTTAACCCACTGGCACGATAAAAATAACTAGTTCTTTTTTGTCTGTTATTAATATTGGAATTATTATGTCTATAGGACTGTAGGTACAATATGTAGACAAAATACCATCAATAATAGAGCGGATACGGATTAGGTATGATCTCCTATATTTGTAGGAGGTAAAAGTGAAAACAAGCGTGTATTTTTAGGTATCATAGCTGCTTTTTTTCAATGATACATGTCGGATACGCTTACCGACTTTTGCGTAACAACTATTATTACATAAACGTAAGAAAGTATTTTAGATACCTACGATGTGAAGAGGAAAGTAGTGTGCTAGTAACTGTGTCATGCTTGGAACAAGTGTTTGAAATACTTTGAAGATTTTATACCTTTTAGTATAGTCTGTAATTGTACAATTTTTCAATTTATACAGGGTGTTCACGGTCTTGGAATTGAAAATTCACCTAGTAATTAAACAGTACTAACTAGTTTAAGTAAGAAATAAAAACTCACAGAATGATTTTTGTAAAGAATGTTATTTAACCCCATAATATTAGGGATTTTCTATTTGTACTTACTACTTAATACGCGGTATGTTAGTGGTATGTTGAGCAGTATGATGTGGTATGACGTCACGGTATGTGTGTACAAAGCGCTAAATTTAAAATCTAGGAAGTTTGTCGGTTGAGGTTGGATGGTCATGTTGGTTGTCACTTGTCCAATTTTGCTCGATTTGAATACAGAACTCATTCTAAATCAAAGTATTTTATAAAAATAATTATCCCAATTATAGGCTGAAATGAAGCAATTTGTGCTAGTTCCAATCGATTTGGCTTAACACAAGACATAAGAGCAGAGGTTAAGATCTGCTGTCAAACAGTCAAACGCTAAACAGCTGTTTCTTACCAAGATACCGCTAAACAAGGACAGAGCACATACCTGCGCTTGAAGATGGTAAGTTCGTGTATGTTGACCGGAACATACCGTGACGTCATTGTGACAAATCGAAAACGGTTGGTATGTTGTAGTATCATGTGGTATCAACCGGTATGTGCAAATAGTACTAGGTACTAGGTTTTAGAGTCACTGGAATTATATCTTTGTTAAGATAAAATTACGTTGTTGCAACAAATAAGAAATTCATAACCACAACAATGAAAGAGAAAAGTCATTTCATGATTTTGACTGTATCAGCATTTAATTTGATTTTACCTTTGTTTTTAACAAAATTCGAAGATCTTTGGTTTAATCAGTTAATCACTTCCAACGAAATCGTTTCCTTGATTTGTTGTTTCTTGAATGATTTTTTTTTCAAATTTAAGAACACGGATCGCAAATATTAATATAATAAATTGGTTGACAAAATTATAATTCACGGTGAAACACAAGGTATAATACATTGGCAGTAATGGCCATTGTTGTAGTTAAACAGCAGTTCTCAAACAAATGATATAAAAATAAATTATTTCCGTCCATAACGTGGATTATTTTAATATTATTGAATAGTGTATTAGTTTTCTTTTACCGTACATACAGGGTAATTTAAAAGTGTAGGACTATCTCTTGGGTGGTGATAAAGGACATCTATCTGAGTTAAAAATTCCCGTGACAAAAATTTGTTTGAGCCTTTTCTCAGAGAGATAGCTCTTGAAAGGTTAGATTATGGGTTAAGTTTTTGGCCGCTCAGATTATAAAGGCTGTATTATAAAAAACGCCCCAAGCCATAACTCCATTATTTTTGAAGATATGACAATAATTGTTGAACAGTTTCTTGTCATCTATTGTTTGGCATAGATGCTCAATCAATACTGCTTCCTGTTTCATCGGAAGTGACATTAATTTCAGTTTTTTAAATGTAACACATTGTAAATTTTATTATTTTTGGATTCCTCATTAAATTGTTTTTCAACAACCTCACTTACTATTATTTATCACTGACTTTGTATTTAAGGCAATTTGAAAATTAAATTAAATTAAATAGGCTGTAGAAAAATAGAACATTTTTATTCTTTTTATCTAAAGCAAGCAAACGATTGATAACGAAAAACTGTTTAACTTTGAGCAAAAGACTATTATAACGTCTTTACGTTACGTTTTAAGTAATGAGATAATGTCTTGGGGCGTTTTTTATAATACAGCCTGTATAACTATTCTTGAATTTAATTAGCGGAAACGAGAGATCTTGAAAGATTGAACAGATAGATACCTGTTAAAAAAAAACACCAATGCGTGTCTTATGTCGCCAATAAATTAAATCCCGCATCGGAAATAAAAGAGTTAAGATGTCTACATGATAATATGGAAATTGATAGTTCTGTTTTTTCTCAAAAAAAGACTTGAAAAAAATTTGAATTTATTTTTATGCTTAGCTGAAGAGTTGGTCCGACACTTCTAAATCAGCCTGTATAATCGCTTTTAAATTTCACCCACAAGAAAATATCAATTGTTTTATTGATATAGTATTATTTTTATTAATTGAATTGTGTAAATTGTTTGGGGTACCAGACACAATGCTTTAGTTTTTAATCTTTTTGATTATCAATTTTATTTGGTAAATATTTTACTAAGTGTAAAGATGTATTATAGTTCATTGAAAAGTGTGTTACGTATAAGATGCATGTTATGTTCACCTACAAACCTTCACTGTGTACATATAACGTATACTGAAGATTTAATTAAACATGATTTCGTGATTCATGTTTTCAACAAATATAAGTAAATTATAGCAATTATTATAAACATTTTTTTTAATAAAATGATTTTTAACATTCGCATTTGCCAATTTTCTCAAACAAAATTTCTTCGCATACAAATATAAAATTTTGTCAAGTAAAAATTTATTTAAAAATTTTTAATTTATTTTGAAGAATGTCTAGCTTTTGGTAAATGTACGAGGGTTGTTTTTTTAACAGTAAAGATAAACCTTTTATCAGATTAACCTAAAAAAATATTGTTGCTTTAAAGTAATACTCGTTTGAATTAATGAATTAAAAAAAAAGATTCTGAAAAATTACAAGTAACTCCAAGTAATTTGGAAGTAAAACCAGTTTATTAAAAAGTACAGGATTGCATTTACCCTATTGTTACTCTAGGCAATTGTGGATATCAAAGAACTTCCAATTTTTTTGTGGTTTTCAATAGTGTTGATGGCCTTTGAAAATAGACATAAAGACGATACGCGTGTTGTATTTTTATCGCTTCATTTTTGAGCTTCATTCTCCAGGAGCAGCAAGTTACGCGTAATCCGTGACATAATCCGGTCATCCGATGGAAGCCGGGAAGTCGTGTAGATTATCCGTGAAATCTGCTGCTTTAAAAGGAATATAAATATACTTGCGATTTTGGAAATATCTGAAGATGTGGCCGGCATAGAAGTACGTTTCTAGAGGTAGACAAACAAACAATAAAACCTAAGGCCGTTATGCGCGACTGACATCGCGATGTGTCGTGGCGCAGACCCGGTGTAAATACAGAATCCTGCAGGCAAAAGTTCCTGCTACGCACAGTACAGCAGGCGCATAGAAACCCCGGTTCCTGCAAAGCACGCGAGCTCTCATTCACAGCAGTTGCTCCTCGGCCCTCGCAGGAAATACACGCGCGGACGGTAGTGGAAAACACACGCGCTGAACGAACACCTGACATGATTTTGCATCGTTCGCTCAAACAACACACTTACATTCATATTATACATTAATTGGTCTATGTTAGAGTGCTTTCTGTTGGCTAACTTGTAGGCTAATCTCTCCTGCTCAGGATATTGTCAACACACTCCTGTTTGTATACCTACAGAACAGGATAAACGTTTGCTTAACAGGAGTAAGTGACTTAAATGTGATTACTGATTATAAAAAGCAATCTTGACATCTTTTGTTTATCACTGATTGGAGTAATTGTTGCGTGCTTTTGCACCTCCATAAGTGAGTCCTGGCCATTTGTTTGTTTACATTAGAATGGCCACTTTTTCACCCTCCTCATCTTCAGTATGCTAAAAAACATTTCGCAGGAGCTATTATTTTTAATAAAGTTTATAAAACAGCTAACATTATTTAGAGGGGTGTCGAGAAAATGAAAAGTCGTGTACTCAGTGAACTAGAAATATTTATTTTTATTGCATCTGTACTCTTTTAACTATTTTAACTATAACCATTGATTCGCGTGTTTAAAACAACAGGAAGTTTAGTGATTAATGGTGTGCTGTGAGTGTATTTATATGATGTTCATTACTGAGAGAGAAAAAATAAATTTGGATTGATTTCTGGCTGCCGCTATTTATAGTGTAATTTGATGTAAATTAATTTGAATTTCTTCGGTATGAGATAAGTGGCAAATGGCATTTGCTTTCATAACGTCTTAATGTTTGTGGGCATGGGAACTTAAGGCTTTGCGGCTCCTGCGAAGCGACAATTCACTCAAGGAAAATGAACAAATCTCTTTTGCGCGATTTATCACAAAACAACATTTTTCTTGCTTTGGGCTCAATCTAATGTAAACAATTGGCACAATATAATAGTTGTCTTAACATTGGGGTTATTTTCAGGCCCGCAACAAACTCGCACGAAATTTAGTCCGGGAATATAAACAACGCACGTCACGTCGGAAACAATGAATAGCCAGTTATTATAGACAGTGATACTGCCTCTTTTTCTGTTTGTTAGAACCACGGTACCCCGAAATAGCATCGCACTCTTCATTAATATTAATCAAACCTTTTCCGATTGGGTTTGGCAAGAATAGTGGTGCGCGCGTCCAACCTTTCATCTTGGTTTGTTCAAAAGCAGCATGTTTTCGCGACCTACGAAATCATATTGTGTTGTTTGAGAAAAGCCAAACTAAGTAATAAGAAACAGCGAGTTCGAGGTTTAACGGTGTGAAGTGTGAATACTTTTCTTTATCGATCAAACTATGCAGCACCACCCTGGGTCCTGGTACCTACCCTGGGGAGTTCCCCTGCAGAAGATGGTGGCTGTGCCTATACATCCAGCTGGGCCTTTACATTTGCAACCCCCTGCTATGCACGTGCAGCCCATGCTGACTGGCCTCCCGGCACCGCTTGCCACACTAAGGACCTTCGTTACTCAGCCCGCTATGAGACAGCCTCAAAGAAAGGTTTGTTTATCTTATTTAACTACCAACTGGACATATTTAACGCTACGCAAGCCAATTAGACATTACACATTATATACCTACTAGCGTAAAATACTCTACAACTTTGTTTCTTTGGTTTATGTGCAACTATTGATCGACATCTTATATTGGATTCATTAATTAGTTTGATTAATTAGGCAAATATTGAGGTTTCATTCAAATGTAAATTTGCCAGGCAGTATTAAAGATCAATCAGCAAAATCCAAATTTTCATTTCTATTAATTTGAGAAATATATACATTTCGTTTTTGACTACAGACACATGAAAATTACTATATTCTTGCAAAATAGTTTAAAGTAATTAGATTATACTTATTTGTCCGATTACCTATGTTATTTTCAAATGCTTTGACTATGTATATTGTTATTAATAATAATAGTAGAAAATTAAATTTTCCATATTTATGAGAGCTTTGCTCATTGTTTTGATTTTATTGGATGTAATTCTTATTTAGCTTTTATTATACAATGTGCTAATTAGAACTGATCAAATTGTGCAATTTTCAACAAACTTAACTTTGTTTTTTCACTCTCCTTTTTATGTTAATAATACTATATTTTTTATTTTATCGTATTCTTACATCTGAAATTTTAATTAGGAATCGGGCGTTTTTTTTGTTATTTAAACGATTTACATTTTTAACTTGTCAACTTGGAAGTTACCTTGCATGGGAAACTGCTACCACGTGCATTTTCAGTTTAAAATGTTAAAATTAACGGTAACAGGCTTACTTACATCTATTTAGTATTTTTTATAGATTAATATTGTGTAGTCACAGTTTTTAAAAACATTTTCCAAACATGAATAGGTGAATATAATTATGTCGTATTTTTTATGTCTGTTAAATACAGGGTGTTTCACACAACTTTACGAGGCTTGCGCCTAATGTACGCACCCAATTATACAAAAGTCACAGAACACTGAATACAAAAAATACACTTCAAATTATTTAATTTTTGGAAACCCATGACAATAGTAGTCAAACTAATCACTGTTTCATTAATAGTCATAAACTGCAGTGTTTCAGAAACAATTATCATTTGTTCTATCAAGAGACGGCATGAATATGATTCTAGTTTATCTATCTTAATTACTAACTAACTAAAAACGTTGTAATTTTTAAAGGGTGAACAAACTACAGAAGATTATTCAATTTTTCAAAATTTGTAATCGAGTTTGTATCGAAATATGTATTATTGATTGCATCTCACGGCGCAGGCTTCGTAAAATTACGTGAAACACCCTGTATCTATGTTAATTCTAATAGTATGTAAGTTTTTGGTTATAATAGGAATATACAAATTTTAAAGATATAGGCTATCAATACATAATTTTAGAAGAGAGTAATTTTTTACATTGAAACATTGTTTTGTGTTTAATATTTATTTTCTTTGAAATCTTTTGCTACGTACGTTTGAACTCCGAAACATTGCGAGTTAATCTTTAATGAAAAATTATTTTTTTATGACATTTAAAAAAATTAAAAGACTGGGTTACACTTAGCATTCGAAAAGAACTTTGTTTAACGGCTGCATTATTAATTAATGTTTCTTTATCCAGACAAATTATTGTCAACTTAATGTGATGTTTAATGATCAGAGTCTTTTGTAGTAAATTATTTTCATTCTTGTGAAAATTAAAGAAAAACTGCTTTTTCAAACTTCTCTTTCTTAATTTACGGATTCTTGGCTATCTTAATTACAGTTACTAAATTATTCTTGAGACTAAGGTTAATGAAAAAACAGTAGTCAACTCACTGTTCAAGTTCACTTTTAAACAGAAATTATAATTTAGTACAGAATGTTAGTCGTCTTCATTTTTATCTTGCAAGTTTTTTTGCGATACAGTTTCCAGACACGGAACCAGAAGCTTTTATTTTGGGTGGGCCCAGGGTAAAATCAAATTTGTTAAGGTGGGCCACGCAAAAACCTAATTTGGCACTTGTAGATCGAAAATTGCTTACTGTTTTAAAATTACTTTTTTATTTTTGATTTTGTTTATAAGCAAAGAATTACCAAAAATAATTATGAAATTTATATCGGAAGTGGGTATCAACTTTGTTATTTTATTTATTTTTTTTTTATTTAAATAACTCTTATTTTATGTTTTTTGTTGTGTTTTTGGATATCTCAAGTTATTCTATGAAAGTTATCATCGGTATTCTTTTTACCTAAGTTCAGCCGTTTTTGAGATTTATAGACTTTTCGTGGAGGGAGAAGCAACTGGAGGGAGCATAAGCACTAAAAACGTGTTCCATGAGCAAACACCTTTTATGATCCTTTTCAAAGTGCGCGCTCAAGCTTTTTCCCCCCACTACCAATTTAGATGCAGTGGTGTAGTCAATGTTTTTTACATTCAGTTAACTAAATAACTAAATACACGACCGATTAACATTAACAATTAACATTAATACTTAAAACTAGGCAGATTATTTAAAAAAAACTCTGTAAAACAAAGTTAATAAATACAAAAATCAAAAGACAATGTGGAAAATACGGACACAATGAGACGCCCATGGTATCAGCTGATTAAAAAAACAATTCTCGACTTGCGCACTGATTATACATTTATGCGGTAGATTCAAAAATGGTCGTAAAAGGTGTTTGCAGCTCGGCCAAGAACCTAACATAGCCGGTATAGGGCACACTCTCTCCAGTTGTTTCTCCCTCCACGAGACTTTTCGAATATTTTTTACTTTAAACCTTCCTCTGCAAAAATTGATAACTCTGCAATTTTTAACTATTATGGAATCGTATTTTGGAAAAGATCGATCTTTCTTTTGGTGGATTCATAATTAAAAATTGATTAACAAACCCTTAAAATTTTACGTTACGTTACGTTGAGGAAAGTCAAATACTAATAGGTCAGTTTTTCTAAATAAAACGCTCCATTTTTTTCTTTATTAAATGGAAGAGAATAATTCTGCTTCGATTGTATAACATTCTCTATATCTATGAACTCAAGTAGACAACATTTTTTTTAGCCATCACAACCTAATTTCAACAGCTAATATAAAAATAATAATTTTAGAATTTTTTAAATTTGTAATTTGTAACTGGCGAAGGGCAGGGCTCGTGCGGGCCTGTTTGGAGCCCGGGCTCGTGTTCTGCGCAACCCACGGAACCCTCAGTACGCCACTGGATACCAAAATGTATACAATAAATGAAGCTAAATTCTGCTTGTGTTTTGAAATACCAGTAGTACAATATTTCCAAATAATATAACCCCGGGTCTAGTGGAAACATTTTTAGAAGTTAATAAACTCTTATTGGAGATTAAACATTGTTACTATTTTTGTAGACCATTTAATATGAATATATTTTTTTTTGGCTTTTACTTGAAAACAATCAATCAATATTCTGCAATAAACAAAGATTATTGACTGAACAGTGGTATAATTTTTAAAGGCTTTATGAAAGTCAAGGGGTATAAGTTTTTATGAAATTAACCACTAGAAATGTTTGAGGAAAATCTTTCTTTAGGTGCAATTTCCATTTGACAGTTTGTCAACAAATTATTTTTTAGCAAATTAAGTCTTAAAAGAACAAACACTATCATATTTGCAAATGTTTATTTGTATTTTCTATTCCTTTCTTGCAAAATTGGATATGGGATGTTCTATTACTGTTTGTTTACCTAAATCTTTTGCTGATGGAAACCGCTAAAACGTGCCTTATGGTTAATAATTGGTTCAACCTAATGGATCGGTTTCGATCAGAAATAAACTAACCCACGCCTAACTTGTGACATTTACTCGTAGGTGGAGATGTGTTTATTGTTTCCATCATTAATGGGTTAATTATTAAAAATTATGTTGATAATCATAAAATATTTTTATGACTTACCTTACTTATGCACTGTATTCTATAGACAGCATAAAGTACAATTAAAATGTGACCATTTATCAAGAATAACATTTTTCGAAATTTCTATTAGTTTTTGAGTTCTAGAAAAAAAAATTTTAAATGGCAACCCACCATGGTAATTTTTTTAATTAAAGATTATGATCTAAAAATGACCTCTAATTAAATAAAATTGTTTTTTAGCCAGTACTTTTTTTTAATTAAATGTTAAAGTTGCGTTCCGAGCTCATCATGATTTTCCGAACTTAACCGAAGTGGTTGTTTCATGCTTTTCATCATGGGAGAGCCCTGATTTCTATGCACGTGCTTTGGGGTGGTTTCGAATCGACTAAAAATAGAAGAAAATTATTTGTTTTTACATTTTTTTATCCATCCGGAACCATCCCAAAGCACCTGCACCAAAAACCGGACTCTCCAACGACCAAAGTCATGAAACGACTCCCTCGTTCAAGTTCGGAAAATCTTTGTGATGGGCTCGGAACGCAACTTTAACAATTTATTTTAAAAAAAGTACTGACTAGAAAACAATTCTGTTTAATTAGAGGTCATTTTTAGATCATAATCTTTAATTTAAAAAATTACCATAATGGGTTGCCATTTAAAAAAAAAAAAACAGAACTCGAAAACTAAAAGAAATTTCGAAAAATGTTATTCTTAATAAATGGTCACATTTTAATTGGACTTTACGCTACACTAATTATTTTTTTTTGTAAAGTGCTTAGTTTACGAAAAAAAACTCTTGGTTCCATACTTTTTATTCACCTGGTATAATACCACAGTTTAATATATTTTCACAATTATTTTTACAATTGTTATTAACATTGTTGATTTCTTAATAAAACTAATGCAAGTGCATCAAGTATTTCCGTATAGATCTATTCTAATATTGACTGAAATTATGAAACAAACATCAAATTGTAAATTGAAATGAGAAATGCTTGAATTAATGTATTACGCAATCTTTATCGCTAGTCATTTGTTGAATATTATAAGGTGATAGCAGAATTTGATGTACCAACATCGTCTTTTTCTTTGTGATGACATCGAAATTTTCTGTTTTCCGGTAAATTGTTGCACAAGCGAGGCATTAAGATAATGTCATTATTTACAAAGTTTAATTTTCTTGTCGCGAAGGAAACTTGGGAAAAGTAAACGCTATAATTAGCGATAAAAAATTGGACGAATTTTCGTAATTACAAGGCATGAATTACTCTCTCAGTTGTTCCTGAATGTATATGCAAATTTTTCAGTTCTATTTATGTCATATTGTCGGTTTCAAATAAATATGCTATATAGTGAGAAAGATATTTTGTCTTTTTCAATTTTTTTGACTGGATTTTGATACTGGTATAATTGCTTCTCGCACTCTCTGACAAACAACAAGTCGACCAGGGGGAAATCAAACCCGTCGCATTTTCTAGATTAATTACCTCGACTCACACGCGAACATAATTGTCTATATAAGTTGTTATTCATTTGTTGAAAAAATTTGTTTGGTGTTAAAGAGCATTTGATGATACTATAACGCAATACCTTCAAGAAATCACTTGGCATCCGCATCATCAGTAATTTTAATTTTGCTTCAAGGTTCATTATAATTGAACCGTAGTGATGCAAGACTCACGTAAAGAAATTGTGTAATTAAATACTCTTCTGTTAAAGATTGTCAAAGTTTAGAAAAAATAATAGTTAATTTTAATTTAGACCTTATTTTCTTATTGTTGACAAAATTATCGTTGCAGCTGTTTGTCTTAAGGAATACATACCTACATATTATGCAAAGTTCACTTTCACCTAAAACAGGTTTCGGATTATTACCGCTTTTGAACATAAAAGTAAGGTCATCTTCTTGCAAAATAACACGCCTTATCTCTTTTACATCAACTTGTTACTCGGCTCGCCACTGTTTTGGACCAAGTTATTAAAAACAATGAACGTAAACAAATGACATCAATTTTATTAGTTAATGAAAGTGGAAAAAATATACTTCCAATAGAAAATGGAAAAAAAATCCAACTACATTTACAAAAGATTCAATATTCAATATTTTGTAACCGCACTGAAATGTTAAAATAACGATTCACTATATTTTTTTACAAAGTCTTTCCATTCATTAGGTAATTATTATTGATGAAATTTATTTAAAATGATCAGAAAACATTAGTACTGTTCGTTCATTTAGCATTCGAATGCTTTGAATTCTTAAATAGTAGTCAGAGTTTTTTATTAACTAAAAATTGGAATGTTAATACGAGTGTGAAATAAACACATGACACTAGAAGGATACGTATGTACCTGTAGGATATTATAGATTGAATTTCTATGGTAGCACACCCACCATGTATGGGGAATACATTTTCTTTAAAAATTTAATCAAAAGCTGTTCATAAATTTCTATGATCTTACATTTTAATCTACCTACAAGAAATATTTCAATGCAAATTTAATTTTATTGGACAGTAATTTTCCTATAAATGAAAAAAAAAGTTATAAAGGAAGTTTTCTTTGAAGCAATCAACTTTATTCCCCACAGTTTTGGCTGTAAAGAATTTCCGTTATCGTTAGGTGTTTCGCTTTCATAACATTTTATACATTTTTTTTTTCAGTAGGTGCGAATGGCAACAAGAGAATTAAACGATATTAAATCCTGCTACATTAAATTATCTTTTTAATTGTTTTGGGTGTTTTTGTGATTTCATTCATTTGCATCATTGTTACATGGGTATATCAAATGTGCGAAAATATTGTCAAATGCGTATTGGTTTAAAGAGAGAATTAATCGGATTTGTGTCAGTTTTTTGGGGTTACTATAATTGTTTTCAATCCGTTTGAAAAAGTTGCAAATGCGAAAAGTTTTTAATCCGATAAAGTACAATGCATTAGTTGAGAGTTTTTAATGGGCAGATGTATTTTTTTCTAGGGAATAATTTAGAGGAAACGTATTTTGTGTCATATTTTTATAATGTTCATTAAAAAGAAAAAAAACTACAATCGTTTTTGAAATTGCGTTTGTTTCATACGGGCGTTTCAATGTTAAAAGATATAAAGTTGGGAATAAAAGAAAGTTTGAAGTTATTATACATATTCTCATAAAAAAATAGATCTTGTAAAATGTGTTAAGTCTAATTAAAATAATTTCAATTATTAATTTTGAAAATTATTAATAAACTTACTTGAATTTGAGATCTTAAGAATCATTTCTCAGTAAGAATATAATATAATAATTTATTTAACGGCATATAAATACATATCTACCTTTACATAAAAAAACAAACAAATACAAAACAATGAAGAAAATTACATACATGACACATTTTTGATCGGACGAGTAATTTTTAAACACAATTAACAGTTTATTTTTGAATTCATTGTGAGACATTGCAAAAAAAGTCTATCTCACCACAAACACTATTACACACATAAATGATGATGAATCGAATTCATTGATGAAAATAAAGCATAATTAGTGCTACAGTGAGGAATATCAAATAAAGGAAAATGTTGCCATTGTTTCTTTCGAGTGGCCGTTTTTTAAATATTGGATTTCCAGTGCTATTATTAATTGGTGCCTTGTGTTTAATCATAATTACATAGATGTAATATTAATAACTTAATAAGTATCCATTTCAATTTGGTGTGTGCGTGTGTCGTCATAGCTCATGGCATATTGGAATGTTTGATTGTATATAGGGTGCGCCAGAACTCGAGCCCCAGAGAAAAATGCAATATAAGGTAAGATACCAGGAACATGGAAAAAATGTTTAATAAATTCTACCTATAAAAATTTCGAAGTTATGAAAATTTAAAATTTGCACTTTGACTCTATTTATTTCTGTTGGAAAAATAATTTTCCAAGTTTTTTTGCTGCAGGCTGGCTATTAGAAGAGGAAACAAAAAGCTGTATCCTAAATTTTAACTCTGTTTAATGTTATTTGTGGCTTTTATTGACAAAATTTTTGTACCATTTTTAATAATTGTAAAAAAACCTATACAAAATCATCAGTATCATTAAATAAACATAAAAAATGTCAAATGTGAAAAAATAAATGTCAAAATTTTTGAACAGATAGAATTTTACTTATGTCTTATCTTACTGGAAATTTTTCTTTGGGGCGCGAGTTCTGGCGCATCCTGTATAAAGTTCAGTTATTTTTTAACTGCAAAAATTGTATAGTTAACTATGACAGAATATGTTATAGTACACTTTTTTCGGTAAAAATTAAAAAAAAATTGATTTGCACAACAACAATATTTGTGTACAGTGTACAGGCTGATTTTTCATGCAAATTTGATTTTGATTGTTTAAACCAAATTTACACTTGGTTTACAAACATACTGAAAAATATACTGGCATTAATGACTGAGTGACAATTTTGTTTAAACGTCTTTAAACTTTATTTTAATTACTCTTTAATTTATCATTAGTACCTAATACCCCGAATGCAAGCTAAATTGTCGATAATTTTGTCGAGTGTATGAAGTGCACGAAACAAAGTTAGAATCAATTTGGCATGCACTAGGGGTATTTTGCATATTATTTCTTGAACAAAATTTACAAAAACACTATTTTCATTATGAGAAATTAAAAAAAACAATTTATTTTAAAAAAATAACATATGTCAATCAAATCTTTCAAATTTCTGATTCATTCAATTAGATTCGCGGTAATTTAGCACACGCGCAAATTACATGTCGATAATATGCACACGTGCTGAATTATCGCGTATTTGAATCTAATTGGATGAATCTCAGAAATTTGAAAGATTTGAATGGCTTAAATTTTGTCAGGGAAATAATCAATAGAATTACTGTAATATGTAATACGAGTAATAATAATCTAATGATGTATACTCATTTTATTTTTATTTAATACACAGTTGCCAACGAGGTTGCCAAGCCTTTGGATTTAATAGTTTGAAATAAAATTTAAATTTTATTGCCAATCTAATGACTAAATAAATGATGTCTATATTACACAAAAAAGTTTTTAATTTTAACAAATACACAAAAATGCGATCCTGTTGTTAGTTTTACACTGGAATTGAGTACTTTATTGTATTTATTTAATTTACTTATTGTTATAAGCTGAGGATAGAAACATCACTATTTCTGTCTTCATTTATTTAATCTTCTTAGAACAAGGAGCATTTTTATCTTTATGTGTGAGTATCCTTAAGGATACGTTTGTTTTTCTTATGATAACATTCTTATTGACAAAGATTATTGGATTTTTACCGTAAAGGGCGCTTGAATTTTTAAAGGGAAGGAAGTATGTTTGGAAGAAGCTCAAGTAATGACGTTTTCAGGATATGAAGGTTTTCTACAGTTTTTTCACAGACAGTTTTTTTGTTTTCACTAGGAGAATAAATGGTTTTACGAAATCAGTTTTTAATTTTTGTGTTCAAGGTAACCTGTCGCACCCTTACAACTTGGTTATTTTATTTATTGATTTTGTGAGAAAATTTTTTTTAATAAATAAACATGCTGTGACTTGTAAAAATAAATAATAAGGAAAATTAATGAATAACAGTACTTTTTTTCATGATATAAAAAATAGCATTTAGAGTACTGTTATTTGTGAACGAAAGCCTCGTTTTCTTATCGCAATAAAAAAAACATAAACCAAAACGTGTTTATTTTGTAATTTGTGGAATCTCTACGGAAAATAAGTTAATTTTTTTCTACTAAATGCTCGAAGTGAGCGCCATCTGTTTCTAAACACATTTGAGCTCGGTGTAGCACTTCTTGAATACATACTTTTGTATGTGTTAGAGGGGACGAACGACGGCATTTGTCTCTAATTCTGTCCTTCAGATCTTACATGCTGACAAGAGGAGGCACGTAAACTCGTTCTTTTAAAAATGGCCATAAAAAGAAATCTAAGGGGGTGAGATCTGGCGATCTCGCAGGCCATGCTATTCCTGCACTGCGATTACAAACCACCCTGGGTACCTTTCATTTAGAAACTTTGTTACGACTCTGTCATTATGTGGAGGGGCTCCATCTTGCTGCAGAATCATAGCGTTTCGCATCTCCAACAAATCCGGGAGTTCTTCCTGAAGCAATGTTAAGTACCGCTTACCAGTAAGAGTTACCTCATAAAATTTAGAACCTATAATTTGACCATCAATAATGCCACACCAAACGTTAATAACCCCAAAAGTGCTGAAATCTAGTTTCTCGTATCTAGTGAGGGTTTTCTTGTGACCAATAATGACAATTGTGTCAATTAACAGTCTCATTATTAAGAAAGCCGATTTATCGGTCCACAAAATCTTATGTAGCTTTGCTTCTTTCGGAACTACTATAAACCATGCAACAAAATGTAAACGTCTCTCATAGTCCCCTAATGTAAGTGAATTTTAAAGAGATGTGATTTATAATTTTTCAAAATTTTTCAAATTCTATCTACCAAAAAATTTTAACATTTATTTTTTGACATTTGACCTTTTTATGTCTATTTAATAATACTAATGATCTTGTAAAGAAAAGGTACAAGACTTTTACCAATAAAAACCAAAATTACATTAAACAGAGTTACATAGCCTGAACAAAAAAACTTGAAAAATTATTTTTCCAAAGAGATAAATAGAGTCAAAGTGCATTTAGACTCTCATAACTTCGAAATTTTTAGAGTTAGAATTTTTTTTAACATTTTTTCCATGTTTCTGGTATCTTACCTTACATTTTTCTTAGGGATACAAGTTCTGGCGCACTTCGTATATAATAATTGTATGTCCAATCGTAAGTCTTAGTTTTTGATGTTTAAAATAAAGTTTTATTAAATTTGAGTTAGTTTTTGTTGTCAAAAAAATTTCTGCTCATTAATTTTAGTTAATCAGACAATCAATTTAATCATATTAAATACTAAATTCAGATTGGTTCTTCCATAGTGTCATGCAATTTTCAATAAGAAATAAGAAAAGTTTTCGTATAAAGCGTTTTGCTTTCTCAGATCGGAATTCTCCAAAAGTAAATCATTTTTAAGATCGGGGTTGTGGCTAGGTTGCAAAAAAATCTAATTGGCTAGTTTTCTTCACTAATTTTGTTTTGTCAGATCGGAATTTCTCAAAAAATGCTAGTTTCTAAGGCTTTTGAAAGGGTTGTTGCTATCAAGGGGTGAGTTTGCAAGTGAAACCCTTCTGTTTTCTAATGTACCTACTAACCAAGTCATCAGTCGTAAATTACGTGCATTATCAAAACTCTTTTTCACGAAAATTTTATCTGAAATTTCCTCTACGTCATGAACCTGTGGCTGATTTCACACGACTTTTTTCGCTGCTTATCGAAATTTTTTTAAATTTGCACAAAATGAAATTGCACACCGAAAATTGTTGTTTTTAGATAAGAAGATTATAAATGTAGGTATGATGCAATTATTCACACATTCAAAATGCGTAATTTATGATTACAACGGGATGCTATTTTATGATGCATCTATATAATGTAGTCACTTATCTAACAACATGACTATTGCATACTTACATCACTTCTATTTTTATTATAAATTTTAATTGCATCATGAAACTAAGATATTTTTTAGATTCGAAGGTATAGCAGAAAAAAACGAAGAATTATTATAAAACTGTAAATTCGTTGATTATATGTTTTATTAATTTCCAAGCTCCACTACAACATTGACAGAAAAAAATATAAATAGGTTAAAGTTTAGCCTTTTTTTTAGTTGTGGGTATTTATGAGTTACAAATATGTAGTTAGCTAATATTGTAAATTAATTAGAGAGTATTAAACATCGCCGTCTACATAGAAATAACCCTTTTCTCGCCTGGGCATTTTTTGAGTTCAAGTGATTCCCGTTGTCGCTTTAATCTGGGGAAAATTTTTGACAAATCCAGTTTTTTACCTTAAAGGGTTCAATCTCATAATATCAATTCTCCCTGGCGTATCTAGTTTTGTTGTATCCTTCCTTCACAGCATTTATTAATTGCGTTATTTTTCGTTAATAATTAAAAATTATTCAGTTTTTCCTTAGTAACCCCCGTAACTAAGAAAAAATCGGAATCACTGCTCCAATGCATTTTTTACGAAATGCCCAGGCGGGATATTGATACATTACATTAAGGAGGCGGTGGTATTAAATAATCCGAAATCGACTTTTTGGAAAATTTCTAATCATATACCTACCTATTATGCTTCGGTGACGTTTATTAGACGTTATACGTTGTCCACTACGGAAGTGCGTATTTATTTAGAAGGTATCATCATGATAGGTTTTTATGGTGCCAAATAAAACAAAACATGACGAATTGCGTTACATGCATTACTCTAATCATGCTCCAAAAATTATAGCCTTGAATGCCACTATGTTGGTATTTTTCCTGCAAGTCATAAAGTTTATTACTTCTACTTCATCTTCATGTCTTGTCAAAGTAATTTATAAATAGCGAATGTCGGTGAAAAACGTTTTCAGCATTCAAATACGTAATTTGACATGAACATTATAGATTTCAGTTCAAGATCTTCTTATTCAATTACAAACTTTATTCTGCACAAATTATGAAATTATGAGCGGTATATCCTCATCATGATTCTATCTGATTATTGCCTTGTTGTAAACTGTTTTAAATTGAAATTATGTTCTGTACAATAAGAACGGATCACGTACTTAATATTCGTGTTTACGGTAGCGTTGCGCCAATTTATCGACAGCAAAATTTTGCAAGCAAATTGAAAACTTTGCGCACATTGTTTGGTAGTAGCAATTGATTCTTGCATTAAAAGAAGTAAAATAAAAGCAAGCTGCGTTGATGCATAGAAATGGGCTTTGAATAAATTAATTATCACAAACTCAACCAGGAATAAAAAGAATCGTTTTGTTTAATATGTTCTTAAAGCAGGAAACGGATTGTTTTCGTCCAGTTCGCAAAAATGTGAAACTTTGTGTTTTTTTTTATTATATTTCAAAAAGTCCTCATTTATAATGTTGGTGATTGTAAAAATAAATAATTGATAAAAAAGGAATTTATTTTTGCGAATGTTACATATTGTTAATTTTGTACCTACTACTAAGTGCGAATTACTTTAACTGAATCTAAGAGTTTATGTTTTTATAAACAGGAGCAACACGTGTTAAATTAAAAGGAATCTATAGGTAACATAAATTATTTTATAAATAACAAAATAGTGGGATTTATTACGTTTTGGCAAATTAAGCACTCGTAGTTTTTAGGGCCTCTGTTCTAAATTTATCTAACAATATCATTAATTCTGTTCAACTTGAACAAACCTTATTCTGACTGAATAATGAATGTGTACATCTAAGATGCAAATGAATTATCAATTTGAATAATAAAGATGAGTCTAGTGTGATAACTCACGTATATCATCTTTGATAATTACTATTTTAACAACTTGTAAGAATCTAGCTTATTATGAAAGTTACGTTCTTCTACTGAATTATGAAATGTGAAGTTTATATTTAATACACAAATCTTATTTTAGACGTGGATATCTTTAGTCGAATTATTTTATACCAAACACTGATTGCAACGACAAATCTTAGCTTAATAAATAATTAAGGTACCTAAGCCAAATAAAACCCACCGTTAATTTTTTTGTGAAGATAATTAAAAGGGTACAAATTAAATGCACAGTATTTTATTTAAACGACAAGTAAAAATAGTAAATACACAAAAAATAATAAACGCATAGTAAAAAAATAAATGCACAGTAATGACAATGAATGAATGTCTAGCGAAACTAATGAATTTAATATTTACATATTTACAAACAAAATGTTTCCTACCAAAATCGGAATGTCGCAAAGCCTTCAAAAACAAAATTGTGGTATCAGGAGGAGCACAGCAGTGCAAAGAGTGGCGTACGCTGATTAGACTGATTACCATTTGTGCACAGTTTCCAGCTTTTGCTAAAATTATTCTTTTTTGTGCAGGGGCTTTCGCTAATACATATACCATCCAATAATAAAAAATATTCAGTAATATAAAAATAAGTACCAATAACAAATAACATTCTTACGCAGGGGCATACATACAGTTGCGGAATTAAAATTTTGGGCAGTATTGTCATTTTCATAATGTAAACTCTAAAACAACCTTTACATTATAATAACCTCAGTTTTTACTCTTGTCATGTTTATGCCATTTTGACTTATTTACTTTCAAAAATAGTGATTTGTGGCATAATAACGAGCAGGCAGCGATGATTTAATTACACTTGTTGAACTAATAAATTTTCTAGGACAGACAAATTGTTCAATTAACAACAAAAAAAAAGTTTAATTGTCAAATGTCAGTCATGATGACAGTAAAAGATAGTTTACAGTGAATTTTTAAAGTGACAGAAAAATACTGCCCGAAATTTTAATTCCGCAACTGTACATTGTTATGTAACCAAAACTGAAAATTCTTTAAATTTTATGTCGTTTCACAAATTTTAATTAAAGTTACTGAACGTTTATTATTTTTAATGTGCAAATTGGATTTCTTACTGTACAAATTAGAATAAAATACAGTGCGTGTTTTACTTAAGATTTATTATTTCTACTGTGCAAAATAAATATTATATTATACTATTTATTTTTATTTTTTTAATGTGCAAAAATTAATTAAATACTGATCGTCTGTCATTGTATACTGATCAAATTAGAATTATTTACTGATCGCTTTAGTACTACCCAAATTAAAACCACCGTACCTGATAGTTACTTTTAGATATGTCTTTTAGTTGACTGTAAATAGTGAAATATGTAATCTGATGTGTTATCGTGTTGGATGTTAACTTAAATTTTTCTAGTTACATATTAATACATGTTTTTAAGTTTCTTTATTTTTTTTGTGTTTCTTATGTTGTTTTTTTTTTGGTTATTGAATGGTGGGCCTTATTTGGGGCTAGGAGGTTTCAAAAAAAGCCCTTTTTAATATTCTATGTTTATGTTAAAAACATGTACAAAAATTACCAAAATAGGCATTTTTGTGGTACACATTCTTAAACAAAAGTTCACACTACAATTTGGATAATAAATCCAAACATTTGCTTATAAATTATAAAAAGTACCAAGTTTTTTTTGGCCAATACAACTAATACTCCTCAGTAACAAAATGCTACTGATCTTTCGTCAAAAGCTTGAAGTTCTCATGGGGTTTAATGATCAACATCTGCAGTACGTGGCCAGAAAGGTGGCTTCAGATCCCCGGGCGAGTATGATCTAGTAACGCAAAAAAATGTTAAAATGTCTGCGGAGACAAAGAGGACAAGCCCTTTCTCTGAAGTAATACATAGTGGCGATTTCGGGAGGTCGGCTACTTGAAGTAAGGGGGCAAAAATCCTAAAGTACAACGTGCTTCATTACTCCGGTCAGTTTGGTTAGCAAAAGCGTACCTTTTCCAAAGATACCCTAAAGTGATAGGGTGTTTTACTTTGAACTTTTTATCATCGACTCCTACTAACTATACAGGGTGCGCCAGAACTCGCGCCCCAGAGAAAAATGTCATATAAGGTAAGATACCAGGAACATGGAAAAAATGTTAAAAAAATTTTCTCTATAAAAATTTCGAAGTTATGATTGTTTAAAGTTTACATTTTAACTCTATTTATTTCTGTTGGAAAAATAATTTTCCAAGTTTTTTTGCTATAGGCTATTAAAAGAGGAAACAAGGAAGCTGTATCCTAAATTATAACTCTGTTCAATGTTATTTGTGGCTTTTATTGTCAAAATTTTTGTACCTTTACTAAATAATTGTAAAAAAAACTTATACAAGATCATCAGTATCATTAAATAGATATAAAAATATGTCAAATGTCAAAAAATCAATGTCAAAATTTTTTGACAGATAGAATTTTTTAAACATTTTTTTCATGTTTCTGGTATCTTATCTTACTTGAAATTTTTCTCTGGGGCGCGAGTTCTGGCGCACTCTGTATAACCATTTGGTACAAATTTTGACCTACTAACGTTATCCTTTCCGGGTGGTGTAATTGGCAGGTGCTTTATATTTTTGTATATATTTTAGGTGTATTGTGGTGCACTTTATTATAAGTAAAAGGAAAATAGAAAGTGTTTTCACAAATGCATATTATTACAAAATGATTATTTAACTAAAAAAAATATAGAATCTACAATTTTCTATTAATTTAATTTTAACAAAAGGTTAAATATGACGTACTTCGTTAATTACTTTTTTACACTTTATGTTGTTATCTATAACTTTTTCTTAAAGTTGCTAACACTAGCTACCACATTTTTGTCTAAACAATTTGTCACATCAAACTATATGCGACAGTTTACTTCTTGTCGCGTCGTAAGTATAAACAGTGTATTTCACAATTTATCCGAGAAGTGTGAACATTAAGATATCAGGCAGGCTTGGATATAGGAAATTAACATGGGAAATTAGTTTTTATTTTTTTCCGGCTGCAGGAGTAACAGAAATCAAAATCTGATTGATGGAGCTTGCAGTGATCGAAAAGGGCTATCTTATCGACATTTTTGTTGATCCTCCAATTACCTCCATTTGGGTGAAAACGGTCCTCGAAAAATCTAAATTTGAATTTGCCGGGTTAGCGTCACTAGAAACGAGCTATCAAGTCATTGTTATAAACAAAGAATTTCACATTTCGTTCACATGACTTATCACTCTAATAATGCAAGCAAATTTTACTTTGGCTTGAAAAGCATTTCCATTCAATTATTGAAGTGTTTTATTAGAAAAGTAACATTTATTTTCCAAAAACATTAAGAAAACACAATCATTGCAAGGGCTTTTTGCTACAAATTTTCTGTTGGCAACAATCACTTGATAGTTCGTTTCTTAGTAACGCTAACCCGGCAGATTCAAATTTCGAGTTTTTGAGGGTCGTTTTCGTCCAAATGGAGTTAATTGGAGAATCGACCAAAATGTCGATTAAATAGCCCTTTTCGAGCACTGTAAGCTCCATGAATCAGATTTTGATTTCTGTTACTCCTGCAGCCGGAAAAAAAATAAAAACTAATTTCCTATGTTAATTTCCTATTCAATTTTATATGGGAAGTCGATTTCTTACAGTCAGTCAGACACCAGAGCCTAATTATTATGGACAATGTTTCTTACTTGGATTTCATAACGTTTTTTTTTTTTAACTTACATATTTTTTCTAATTTCACAATCTAGGTATTGATGAAATTATTAACTGTGCCATAGCCATCGCCATCTTGGCAACGTCGCAACTGCATTTTTTGAGGTGAAATATGTCAGAAACATATAAAAGAATAATTTGTGTTACAATTGAACCCTACTGACAAATGTTGAGCTAGAAGGTTCCACTATTTCATACAGAAAAAACATCGTGAAAAGTGACAGTAGTGGCGATGGCTGTGGCATGACATGTACAGGGTGCTGCATTTTGGATGTCCGAATAGAGAATCTCCGAAACTAAGATGTTTAGCCAAAAACGAGTAATACATTCTGGAGCTCATTTTTTGAGAAAATAATATTGGTTAAAACCGCATAACGCTATCGTCTTTTGTTTCCGACTTACAGACAAAAGTTGACATTTTGGCGATATCTAAAAAAATTCATATCTTCGTTATTATAGAGGACACGGATTGGAAATAAAGACATTATACAGGCACTTTTTTACGTAGAATGTAATAATGTAGTTAACTTTTTTTTTCAGTGATTGGTTTAGCCGTAATAAGATAAACTTTTATTTTTTTAAATGGAAATCATAGGTGGCTCTGGCAATTTTGAATAGCTTATTTTTTTCTGATCTAAAAATATATATTTGTAACAGAATATTGTTTTATAATTACATATACTTAAAAAGTGAAATAGATATTTTGTTTGATAATTGTTGGCCATGGAAAAACTATTTCACTTCAAATATGTAAATAATAATCAATAAGAGTTTTGTAAACTGTAAAATAGATGAAAAAATAGATAAAATTGGAAAAATTTAAAAAATACGATATGTTAGAAGTATTGAACAAATATGCGAGCGCCTCAGAACAAAATTATTATTATTACATATTTCATTTTAAAAAATCCAAAAATAGGAAAAACAAGTGTGTCAACAGTCAACACAATTAGAAAAAAGCATATTTTTGATGATCTAATAAGAGGTAGGATAACGTTCCACATAGACGGAATTTGGGTGTTTGAACAGCCATATCGTCATTTTTGTGTCATACAAAATATATTTTATTGAAGAATTAAAGCGACTTTTTTTTACACACTCTTATGTATAACTAGAAGTTACAATGGTAATGTTAGCTTATTTAAAAACAAAGAAATGTTATTAGTCGCCAATAGGTTGATTTACTATTTATTTTGCATTTTTTTCATTAATTAGTACTTAGAAAACTCTTTCATTAGTGACACTGGTTAAATAATATAGTTTAAATCCTTTCAGTTGAAGATACAACATTTTTTCATGGCCAACTGCGAACAAAAATCAATGATAATTTTTTACTAAAAATGTATTATAATCATTTGTTACAATTATATTTTTTTTAGATAAGAAAAAAACAAGCTTTTTAAAAATGACATGGCCATCTATGATTCCCATATAAAAAAATACAAGTTTATTTTATTACGGCTAAACCAATAACTGAAAAAAATTTTAACTACATTATTAAATTCCTCGTAAAAAAGTGACTGTATTTTTTTTAGATTTCGCTAAAATGCCAATTTTTGTCTATAAGTTGAAAACAAAAGACTATAGCGGGTTGCGGTTTTAACCAATATTATTTCCCCAAAAAAAAGAGTCCCAGAATGTATTACTCGTTTTTGGCTAAACCTCTTAGTTTCGTTGATTCCCTATTCGGACATCCAAAATGCACCATTCTGTACACATATTTTGTACAAAATGCAGATTTTTTTTTAGTAAAATTTTTTTGTTGTCAGTTAATTAGATTGTTTGCTAAAATTTCGAACATGAAAGGTTCGAACTATCGACTAAAACATGGTAGCTGCATTGCAGTCTGTTTCACATATTCAAAGTTTTTATCGAATTAATATTTCTGCTTATATCCTTATTTTAATTTAGTAACATTGTCTACTTCTTCCTATCTATCAATTTTCTATCACATATCCCGGCATTATTGTTGAGGGGATTTGGCCTACTTTTTAGTGGATCAACTTCAACTTATTGAATTATTGCAGAGTTGTCATTTATTACAAGAATTTTGTGTAATTTAAATTTCTGCCAAGATAATTTTGTTTACTACCTTTACACACTTTTTAATAGACTTGCGAAAATAAATGCAATAATTCTTTATTTAGATACGTTTATGAGTAGGTAAATTTAACGACTGAAAAATTTGTTATTAATAATTTTATAAAAGATGTATGCTCGGTTTCTAGAACAATTTAACAATAGATAAATTTTATCTTTGCGATATTCGTAAGTAACTTCTGTTTTCACAAATTTGCATCGTTTCTTTACGACTGTATCACAATAGGTTGACAAGTTTGACAACTAGAGACATATCAAAGCGACTAATACTTGGTCATGGCACCGTTACTGTCGATCACGGCCTCCTTGATAAAAAGATAGACTTTCGTCTATCCGGCCTCGCGCGTGGCAATAATTTTGACGTTTGATGGCGCTGACATACGGTGCATGGTTGGTTGCCTGATTCAGTTTGAAATTTCAAAAAAAAAAAAATCTTGACCAGGTTTAAATTAAAAATTAATGATGAACAAAAGTAAGGATCCCAGTAAGCACTTACCATTCGATAAAATAAACCTATAAATTAACTTTTATTTATAATAAAGCAACTTTCTTAGTGTTATCAATTTAATTTTAAGAGTTTTCTTTTTTTTGTTTGAATATTTAAGTTTTTCACAATTGTATGAGCATGTCTGCTACAAAAGTTAGAAACAATTGGTGTTATAAGCTTATCTAAAATTATGGTACACAAAATTTTAGAATGGGATTCGCAACAAAAAATTGGATTGCCGTACAGATAGGATAATAAAATGTTCCTTAAATTAAACGACACATCTTCAGTTGGCAGACTTGGTAATAGTTCAATAATAATTTCTACAACAAACACTATTAAACTCACAAATTTTTTGTTTGGGTAGATTAATCTTCCACGATCTTGGTGGTATATTAATTCCAATAACGGGCAGTWTACTTGGGGATTAAGATCTTGTAATGTTGAAAAACATAAATTGCAGCTTACAAATTGATTTGCTTTCTTTATAAGATAGCCACATAAAAATGCTATAGCAGCCGATTCCATATTAATCAATTCGATGTATTCAGTGCTATTAAAATATTTTAATTTTTCCAATTTATTTAAGGTGGAATCTTTTAGAGTAACAGCCACTGTAGTTTCTACTGAATTTTGCTTCACGGTCGGCGTAGTTGCCGAGCTCACATATT